>NC_056469.1:35986646-36014146 GCF_008729295.1 Plectropomus leopardus | reverse complement strand
AAACCTTCTGAGTTCAAAAATTGGGTTTATACAGATGTTTATGTTGCAGATCAAAGTGTCTAAATATCTTTAGCCTGTTAATAGTTAGGGCGAAGGCAGCACATGTAGCTGCAGCTATTTGCTAGCTTTTTTTGCTATTTTTTCAACTCCATGGCCCCTTCTGCCGCAACACGACTTTTCTACGATAGAGAAGCACTTATCAACATCCGAAAAAAGTCGCGTGGAGTTTGGACTAAATGCAGCAGACCGTGAGAGGATCCCCACCGATGGCAAACGCTCAGACAAGAGAGGGGAAACGACATCGAAAACACCGGACGAAGAGAGGGAGGAGAGCCGGCATCAGGGCGAGGCTGAGCCGACCGACCGAGAGCTGCTCCATTACCAAACCTCCTCCTGACTAACGTCCGCTCGCAGGAGAATAAAGTGATGAGATGAGACGGAGGCTCACTCAGCAACGAATCAGACACTGCTCTGCACACATCTTCACAGAGACATGTTAACCCCTAACATCCCGGTTCAAGCTGTTGCACTGGATGGACGGACCTTATTGGGAGCCATAAGGACACAAGATCTAATGCAAATTTAAAAAATGCTCTGCAAAAAGTTCCTAAAATAATAAAAATAGAAGTCATATGTCAATGTTGTGTTTATTCGCTCATTACTTTCCATTTCTGAACATCTGTCTCCACTATTTAACTTCCCTGTACCATTGAGACGAGGGGACAGGAAGACGAACATGCTGAGGGACTTGTGTGTGTTAGGACTCATGACTTTGCTGTATGTCCTCGTCTCTGACAGATAAAGACGATAAACTGATATAAAAGCCGGTTCAGAGTCAACAATAAGATGAAAATAATTATTAGATAATAATAATCATCCCAACACCATTGTCGCTCACGCAGGACAAGTGTGTCACTTCACTTCTGTCTCCCTGCGATGCGCGAATGTCGTTGTTGCCGTTTGTTTTCCAGTAATGACTTCAGGCTTCTGATTGGCTGGCATGGCCTTACGGTGGAGGTAACACCGCCACCTGTTGCACTGGCGTGCGTTTGCCAGCCTGTGTCTGCGATTTCCTGAAATGCCGCTTTAAATTTTAAACGTCGCACAGGAACAGGCTGCAAATATTGGAGCGTGTCTTTGAGCTGTGGCCCCGCCTCTGACCTCCAGTGTTTCCATGGTAACTGCTATCTGTACTCACACATGCCATTGGGAGCTCCAGGGTGGCGGGGGGGCATCATGGGAGGCATGCCACCAGGAGGGGGGCCGGTGGAGGACGGGCCAGTCATCATCCGTCCTGGCATGGTCTGTCCCGGTCCCATTGGTCCTGAGGACATGGGGACAGAATCAAACCGTCAGCTGACGTTAAATCTGACGTCTTTGTGTCAAACATTCAGTCTTCACAGAGTCAAAAAGATAGGAAAAGACAGATGACAGGGGACATCTTTGAGACACACATTAAGACGCTTTTACTTTGTCTTCACACAAAGACGTCCTATCACCACAAACTTCAGTCCTCTGGGACACACCTTTGTTTATTGATGAGGCTACAGCCGACTGACGGAGACACGGAGGACAGACACACAGCACCAGGAGTCTCTCAAAATAATTTCACTTTCTCTGTGTGTCTCCATCAGTCTGCTCAGAGGACAGAGACACTCAGAGGATGCTTTAAACTAAATGAATGCCTCCGTCAGCTCAGAGGACAGAGACACTAAAATAATGTCTCTGTGTGTCTGCATCAATGTGCTCAACGGACAAGGACACTCAGAGGACACTCACCTGTCTGTCCTGGGTGGTGAGGGGCCATGGGGTGATGTCCCATTGGGGGGTATCCAGGGTGCATGGCGGCTCCGGGTGGGGGCCCTCCGTGGTGGGGCAGTGGGGTTCCGTGGTGTGGCGGGGGCCCCCCAGGGTGCATGCCTGATGGGGGGGCCCCAGAGTGAGGACCAGACCCCGGAGCCTGTCCCTGTCCCTGTCCCTGAGCCTGGGCCTGGGCGGCAGCGGCGGCGGCAGCAGCCGCCTGCTGCTCCATCTGCTGTCTGGCCTTCATCTCTGCGTATTTGAGCTGCTCCATGTGGAACGCCTGTCGCTCTGTGAGCAGCTGCTGCCGCTGGAGCTCCAACTGCAGAGACAGAGGACACGGAGGACACGGAGGACACAGCGGGACAGATGGTTAGGAGGACAATCATTATCAACACAATACGTGTCTGTAATGTGGACAGAAAAATGTGACCTGTAAACTGTTAGTTATTTGTGTCTTTTTGGGGACTTACAGCCTCCTTTTCTCGGTCCATGATGGTCTCGAGCTCCTCGAAGTGTCTCAGTTTGATCTCCAGCTTCTTCATCTGCGTCTCCACCAGCAGAGCCACCAGAGACTTGATCTTCCTCTCCTCCACCGCTGCCAAGTGCTGCCAGTCAAACCAGTCACATCAACCTCAGACAGGACCAGTCCTCCACAAGTACGTCCAGACAATCACACTCTGCGTCCTGTCTCTGTATCTCAGACCTGGCGACGTGTCTTTGTGCCTCTCTGTCTCAGACCTGGTGACGTGTCTTTGTGTCTCTGTGTCTCAGACCTGGTGACATGTCTTTGTGCCTCTCTGTCTCAGACCTGATGACGTGTCTTTGTGTCTCAGACCTGGTGACATGTCTTTGCGTCTCTGTATCTCTGTGTCTTTGTGTCTCTGTGTTTTTGTGTCTGTATCACTGCATCTGCGTCTTTGTGTCTCTGTGCTTCTGTATCTCTGTGTCCCTGTATCTTTGTGTCTCTGTGTGTCTGTGTCTTTGTGTCTCACCTTGGCCTTGGTGGCAGCAGACGCCAGTGCGGCGGCGGCGGCGGTGGCGATGTTTCCCTCTCCGATGTCATGCTCGAGTTTCTTCCTCTTGTTGTCTCCGTCCTCTGTCGCCATCTTCTCGTCTTTGTCCTTCTCCTGCTCCGAGGATGACGTGTCCATGGCCTCCTCCTTGTCTTTGTCTGACAGGAAGGAGAAACACATTTAACGAGTCATCCCAGCGAAACGTCCCTCTGTGCTGAGCGCCCTTAGTGTTTGACCTCTGGAGATGGCGTCCTCTCCGTCCTCAAACAATTATCGTAATAATCTGAACAGGAAGCTTCCATGTTGTGTCCACAGTTATTGATTTGTCCTTTGCATGATCAATGTCCCGGAGCAGAGTCATCACACAGAACACCTGTGCAGGTGATACAGCTGTGAACCTGGGGGATTACATCACTGGTTTCATCATGATCCAATATTATATTGATGCGTTGGACAACGATATAATATCATATCAAATACTTTGGACAACGATACAATATCATATCAAATACTTTTGACAATGATACGATATTATATCGATACTTTTGACAATGATACGATATATTGATACTTTGGACACCGATACAATATTAATCACCATTTATCTGATAACAGTTTTCCTCTGAGGAAACTGCAGCGGAAACCCTCTTGGTCTATTCCAGGTCACATGATGCTGTGTCTGTGCTTGTCGGAGGGAGCTGGCTCCCTCGTGATGCAGCAGGAGCTACATGAGCAGTTTTGGCATCGTATAACTTGTGTTCACCTGTGGCGGCTGTCTTGGTGTCTCCTCCCTCTTCGCTGTCCTCCTCGTGCTCCGACGCCTCCACTCCCTCCTTCTTCACCTTGTCGGGGGCCTCTGTCTTGTCGCTCTTCTCCGCAGACTCGCTAGGTTTCTCCGCCTCGTCCTTCAGCTCCGCCTGACGGTTGACCACACAGACACACAGCGGTGAGCGCCACAGGAAGTTCAGCAGTTAGATCTGACTTTAAGGAGGCGGGTTGGGGGTGACTCCAGTAATGGTTTAGGACCATCTGCTGAACTGCTTCCTGTTTTTATCCAAAGCTCAATTGAGGACATTTAGGGCTCAGACAGGGAACATTTGTTTGATGAACAAGCTCAAATTTGGGCTTTTTTTTTTGATGCACTATGGCAGCAATACTCAGCAAATCTGGCCCCTGGTCGTTCCCCAACCAAGTTCAGACAGTAAAAATAGAGTGATTGACTCTGTGAATTGCTTTTGTCCTTTTAGTCTCCATAAGGTGTCAGAGACATAAAACTGCATCAAAATAGAGCTTGTTGATCAAAAAAAGAGCCAGTGGAGGATCCCCCACACCCCCTGACAGAGGGACTAACTAAGACCCCAATGTCCTAAACACATACTAGAAACATGCAAAAATCCAAGAAAAATATAAAAAATCCTAGAAATGTCCTAAAATCCTAGAAATGTCCTTAAGTTTTTAAAATGTCAGAAAATACGAGAAATGTGCTAAAATCCAAAAAACGTGCAAAAAACCTAGAAATATCTTAAAAACCCTAGAAATGTCCTAAATATCCTAAAATGTCCAAAAATTCTAAAAATGTACAAAATACTTATTGTCCCCCTATGCCCATGCCCAGAACCAGCCTTCATCAAAAGAAAAGTCCCGGCAGGTGGACTCCGTATCAAACAGGTGGGGCTCAGGACTGACAGGAGGATTAATGTCCACTCTGTGGGGACAGTCCCCGAGATGATGAGGACACAGAGTGGCACGGTGCATGATGGATGGCTTCTTGGTGAGTAAATAATTAATTCGTTTAATAGGAAATCCACTCTAGTCTTTGTACATGAGGCCCCTGGACGTTGGATTCAGGGACAGGTTTTATAGATCTGTGTCTCAATGTGACTGAGGGGGACAGACAAATTGTTGATTTGGTGGACAGCAAGGTTTTCAAGGACACAGACAGGAGACAGGACATCTTACCTTATCGGCCTGCTGGGAGTCGGAGTCCGTCTCACCCTTCTCCCCCTCGCTGGTCTCTGCAGGTCAAAGAGCAGAGAGGTCATCATGTCTCAGAAACTGTCTCATGTTTCACTACAACTGTTTGTCCTCCAAAAACATCTGTTTTGGTTTTTATTTCAGATCACCAGACAGAAATTCTCTAGATGTTTTCAATTCACATGACTGTGACATGAAAACATTTAGAGAGGTTGGCGGCAGGTCCAGAGGACAGCAGGAGGAAGGAAAGCTGCTGTCCTCTGTCTGTCACAGCCCGGGTCGCTTTGACGGTGTCAGGAGGAGATCTGTACGCAGCACTGAGGGGGGAGAACACTGCAGCGTTTAAGGAGGTCAGGGACCACCAGCAGCTGTGGGAAGATGGGTGTGGCCTCCTCTCCCCTTCTTCTCTCTTCTCCTCCTCCTCCTCCTCTCCTCTCTCTCTCCTTCTCTGCTCCTCCTCCTCTCTCCTCTGCTCCTCCTGTCTTATCAGCACATTAAACCCACTCGGTCCAGAGTTGGTGATGCTTGTTAAAATATTGATTGTGGCCACAGTAAAAGGTGAAAGGGTTAACGGAAGCATAATGTTTCACTAGATGACAACATTTAACATCGGTTGCTATGTCGTTACTAAGGTCCGACCTACCTGCTGGAGCAGTAAACGGGTTTCATTTCATACAGGACTCTACTGACGTGACTGATTGTTTTCCAGGAATTAATCAGGCTCTGTGTGTTTCCATGGAAACTGAGATAACAGTTGCGAAAAGCTTTTTATTTTGAGAGCTAATTGCCTCAAAACATGAATATATTTTGATTACATGGTTTTATTTTGTTGGTAGCAGTTGTATAAGCGCCTCAGTCCTGACATCACTGTCACCCTCTCGTGTAATACTGCTTGTTTAAAAGGTATTTCTTTTTTTCTATAAATGTAGCTGTTGAACTTATTTTTTAAACGTGTGTTTAACTGTTATTTTAGTTTCTTTAAATGTAGCTGTTATTAAACTGTCATAGTGCACCTGAGTGTGTGTTAAGTGTTTGAATATTCTGTGTGTGTGTGTGTGTGTGTGTGTGTGTGTGTTAAAGGCTTCGGGCCTGGGAGCACATTTAAGCTTATTGATCTCACCTGTGGGTCCGGGGGGGGCTAACTCTCTCTCTCTGTGTGTGTGTGTGTGTGTGTGTGTGTGTGTGTAAATTATGTTACAGAAAGCTCAGAGCCAAATGACAGAATGCGATGAGCTCTGATGACCCAGTTTCTTCCCCCTCCTCCATCTGTTGTTTTTGATCCGCTGGTTACCACGGCAGCATGCTAACACGTCTGCACGGCTCCCCCTGCTGGTTGACACTGACGTGTGCTGAACGTGTTTTCATCCTGGATATTCAGTCTGTACTCACTGGTTTCACACCCCGTGTGAGCGTGTTGTTAGACTCACCGGTCCTCTCTGGTTCCTCGGGGGCGGTGCCAGCGATGCCGCTGCTCTCCAGGCCGAAGGCGGGGTCCACCTTTCCCGTGCTCCTGGCCGCCTCCTGCACCTTCTTCACATGAGCCTCCACCAGCTCAGCGGGCACCTCCTCACGCACTCTGGAGAACTCCTCTGCAGGAGGAGAGAGGACGTTAGTCTGACATCTCCACACTCAGACAGGACACACTGATAATTTCTGTCTGTCAGTTTGGTGACTGACAGAGGGGTGTTCTGTCTGTTGATGCATCAGGATGAAGCTGATGATGAAGGGTCTTACCGAGGGCAGCCCTGGCAGCAGCTGACGCCACCCTGGGGTCGACCACAGAGGCCAGGAAGGCGACGGTGCTCATGACTGGGTTTCCAGACTGGCTGAAGGGAATGGGCTGGTAGGCCAGAGGGCCCAGCGACGCCTCGGTGCTCTCGACATACGGATCCTCAATGGGCAGCCGCAGGAAGTGCAGGATACACTCGTCCTGGGTGCGTGAGCCGACATGCTCTGACACTTTGTTCCAGTCGTCTTTGAACATCTCCAAAGCCTGGAGGAGGAGACAGCAGTCAACATACGAGCGTTAGTCACGCTATCTGTTCAGTGTCCTCACTGAGCTCAACAGGATCATAAGAAAGAGTCAAAATGATGATGAGGAGGAGGATAATTCACTAAAGACAGAGCGGGAGAGGATTTATAGCAGGAATGACTTATCTAGAGGACGCAAACAGAAGGACTGACAGTTTATAAAAGGAAGAAAAAGAGGGAATGGAAAGAGAGTCTGCGGATTGAGGAGGAACGACATGCAACCAATCCAATGACCGCGTTGTGTTTCCATCAGTATGTTAGTGATGAGATTCACCTCCAGCAGCAGCAGAGTCTCCTGCTCCGTCCAGTCTCTGGTGGAGTTCACTGTTTTACCCTGAAGGGAACCAGAAGACCACATGAAGACAAGTAAACAGATCCACAGGAACACCTACTAACAGAGGTTTGTTTGTTTATTAAGATCCCCATCAGCTTCTGTTTTAGACAGTAGCTTCTCCTCCTGGGCTCTCCATTATTCTCCTTTGCAATCTTTCATACTAACAGAGGTTTTCCTTTATTTTCTGCCTTCAGCCTCCAACACATGAAAAACAGTGATTTTCTGTACTGATTTGTTACAGTTAACTCCTTTCCCCGTCGTTCATCATTTACCAAACCAGACCAAATTATCTCACCCTCTCTAGAAAAGTCAAATTATGATGAGTAAAGCATGTTGGAGATTTGGAGAGAATGGTTTGCTGACCTTGAGATTTTTCTTGCTGTAGAGGTCAGTGCGAAGGCCGAAGTTCTGCAGGTCGATGGCCTTGTCTTTGCCTTTGTCTGAAAAGTTGGGCATCGGCTGTTGAGGTGGAATCTAGAAGAACATGAACAATGTTTAAGTCTCACAGTTTTAGTTCCTGTAGAGACCTTTACATCCCTCACTGCGTCCTATCTGTTTGTCAGCGGGTCTTACCGGCGGTGGTCTGTGGTTCAGGGGCATGAGGCCAGACGGTGTGTCGGCCAGCACGGTAAAGTGGGGAGTAGGTGGAGGTCCCATGGGCAACGGGCGACTCTCAGAGTCAACCTGGTAGTTCACCAAACCCCACTGCTCCAGGAAAGCATGAACTCTGCAGACAGACAGCACTGACCTTTAACTCATAGGGACTGTTTGTCTGTTTAAAATCCTCCTCCTTACTTACAAAGCTCTAAATGTTCAGGCTCCATCCTATCTGTCACAGCTCATAGTTCCCTGTCGACCCTCAAGATCACTGTGCTCTGAAAACGCAGGGTTACTTGTGGTTCCCAAAGTCTCCAAAAGTAGGATGGGAACCAGAGCCTTCAGCTACCACGCTCCTCTCCTATGGAACCATCTTCCAGGTTCGGTCAGGGAGGCAGACACCGTCTCCACTTTTAAGGGTAGACTTAAGACCTTCCTCTTTGATAAATCTTATAATTAGGGCTGGCTCAGGCTGCCTGGACCTGCCCCTAGTTAGGCTGACATAGGTTTAATCTGCTGGAGGACTTCCTCTGATACGCTGAGCTCCTTCATCCTTCTCTTGCTCCCTCCATCTGAAAAGGCTCATGTCTGTTTACTGCATTACGCTAACTCCGTTGCCTCTCCGGAGCGTTCCTGCTCCCTTGTCTCCTAGTTTTCTTGGATCCTGGCTGCAGTCTTGGCTGCGCCTGATCGTGGTGATAGCTGTGCTGGTGTTGTGATCCTGCCTTTGGTTGTGCTCGTGCTGTGCCTGCACTGATACTGTACCTCCGGCTCGCCCCGATCGTGGCCTTGGTTTTGCCGTCGCTGTGGTCCTGTCTGAAGCTACGCCTGTGTTGTGGATCCTGGTTACGTCGATGCCGTGGTCACGCTTGACGGGACCTCCTACTGCCATTATTATGAGCCACGCCTCCACTATCAATATACGCATGGGACTCTGATCCACACCCACAATATTATCTTCGAGTGCATTTAGTGATTTCAGACCTATCGTTATTGTGATATGACATGCATTTGTTTCCTTTATTGCTGTGCTATTTCCACTAGGTGACCTGTCACAATCAATGTAGCTGCTAATCACTGACATATCCCAGACTGTCAGCAGCTGAACCCACACACTGAGCATGGAGGAGATTAAACATAATTTTTTTCTGTGGTGGTGTTTTTTTCAGCTAAAACATAGTGGCATCAATACAGACACATGGCATTTAAATGGTTAAAATTCTGAAAATAAATGAATATTTGATATTTATGATTAGGACTGATGTTGGTAAAAAAAAAAAAAAACCTCGTTTAAGTAGAAAATCATATTAATATATAATTTTTAAAGCTTGATTTTGAAAAGTGAATTTTGTGTGCAGAGTGGTGTGAGTGTGTGTGATATTAAAGCAGCCCAAAGGGTTAATAAACTTTACAGATGGATGGACAAGTATTTTAAATCTCCTCTTGGACCGGAAACTGGCAACTTCTTAAATACTAGTGTATTAAAAATGAGTGTATGAGATGTGAGACCTCATGATGGCGCAGACGTCCCCGGTGAGGTTCCTGCGGCAGGAGGTGGAGGTGAGGTACTCCTGAGGGTTCAGGCGATACGTGTCGATCATGAAGTTCCTGTAGGCCAAATATCTGTCCAACAACCGTACAGATTATTATCACCATAGGAAACACTTTGGCTCTGCAGCAACATTTCATACAGAACCAATAACATGTCTGCTGGTTTCACGTGTTCTCTGTGTAATAAACTCACATCTCTGGAGTTTTGGACTTGTTCTTTCCATTGAAAAACTCGGGCAGAGCTCGTCTCTCAATCTCATGGATGCTGGCAGGAAAGAAAAGGTTTTATGATCATTTATTCAAAGTAATTTGAAGTGGAAGTTATCTGCTACATTACAGCATGTTTAACTGGTCAAAGCGGAGTCATCTCTGACTGCCGTCACTGTTGAACTGGCCGGGCAGCTTCAACTGCTGGTCCACACGAGGCGGGTTTCCATCACTGAAACCTGAGCGGTATTTTCGAAATTTCGATCAAACTCAATGTGGAGACGACTGTGTTTCCACTGAGTGATATTACGTGACTTCTCTCGCGATGTTACGTGACTTTCCTCTGGCGATAACGACCCAGTAACCATGGTGATGGATGTCCAAAACATTGTTAGGTTTATTTCTATTGCAGCCGCTCAATACAGCTGATCTAATAATAAAGAATTTCTTCATCTCGTGTAACAGTGAAGAAGGGTTTAATGGCGGTTGGCGTCCATTAGGTCACATTACTGCCGCCTGGTGTTACACAGCACATGAACCATAAAAGCCAAAAAAGGGTTTCCATTGCTGTTTTGCAAAATATGGCTTTTTGAATCACCTGAAATACCACCTCATGGAGCGTAAAAACGTTTTTGCGATAAACGGGGGTTGATATGAAACTGACACGTTTCCATTTGACTTATTTCGTATTCGCAATTTCAATTAGTGCAGGTTGAGGGTAAACCTGCCTACAGCTAGTGACTTTAATAAATAAAGAGATGAGAGCTCTTCAGGTTTAACAAATTGGTCTCTCGGGGCGTTCGTGGCAGAGGAACCTGAACAGCGGCCCGATGACTCCTCGCTCTCACCAGTTGTAGTCGAACCAGGCGCTGTAGCTGGGGATGATGATGTGGTGAGTCTGTTCGGTCACGTTGTCCTCGCCGGCGTCCATCAGACGGTTGATCTCAGCTTTGCCTTGTTCCTCCTCGTCCTCCAGAGACACACAGAGTCAGACCAACACATGGCAACATTTTATAAAGCAGCCCTGACCACCAGATTTCTTCTTCTCTTGGTGTAACACCTGTTGGCCGCCATACTGAAAAACTTTACTGGGCAGTCGATGTTTGCGGACCAGTGATTGAATTTAAATGACTCGACTGGAGATGTGATGTACATTACAGGACCCACGGGGCTCAGCAGCAGTATCCCTAAGCTCAAATGTTATTGATTTTTGGGTTTTGACCTCTATCTGAGACAGCTGGAGTCAGGTGACCCGCGTTGGTTTGATGAGTCGGCGGTGCTCTTACCTTTCCACCAGACAGCACCGAGTCATCCTCCATGTCATCTGTAAAAACGTCACACCGGTGTTAGTGGAGACACATCACCAGATACTCTGTAAAGGTCTGATTAATGTGATCTCTCGTACCGAGGTCGGCGCTCGCCCCTCCCTTCACCGGAGTGCTCTCACTGTCTTTCTTTGAGTTCACTGTGTGGAAAAAAGCAGAAAAACTGCAAATACAGACAGCTGAATCCAGCCACGGGGACGGAGACATTCACAAAAGACAAGTCCAAAACAGGGTGTGTGTTCAGTGTGTGTGTGTTACTGTAAAAGTGGGACATCCCTGATGGGACTCGATCTAAAAACAGCACTTCAGTAAAAACTTTGATTTGAATTAAGATTTTAAGAGAATTTCTAAAGAGAAGGTGAGAACAGACCAGCTTCACAAATATCCTCCATTTACTTCTTTACCCAACGCACCGTGTGTGTGTGTGTGTGTGTGTGTCTGTGTATGAGGGGACACAGAATGATACAAAGGGACACATGCATTTAAAAGAAAACAGACTTCAGTTTGAGCGTCCCTCTTGTCCCCTCCCTAAGCACATACCACTCTTGGACATGCTACCGTCCTCAATGCTGGCACCAGCTGAGGAGTCGTCCATGTCCTTGGCCATGTCCTCCTCGGTGTCCTCCTCTTCACCTCTGTGTCCCCGCCTCTTCCAGTGAGGCCCCTGATTCCTGACGCCAAACAGAGGGAGAGACAATCCAGGTAAACCAGAGAGCGGCTCAAACTGCTCCAGATATCAGACGGTCAGGTTCAGTCTCAGAGTGCCGCCGCCGTGCACCGTTCTGCCAACGTTTACCGATAAACGGGTTTCCTCAAACTGAAACTGTGTGAAACAGTCTGAAACAGGCTTTGAGGTGTGTTTTCTCCTGTTTGGTGTAATGTTTAGTAGACCTTCACTTGTTATACTTGGATGTTCGTGTCACAGTCGGTTTGGTGCCGTGAACGTTTCCCACGACAGTCTGAAGCGAATGAAACTCCTCCGCGTTGAGGTCGTAACCCAGCAGGATGTTTAACGCACCGCTCTGTGTTTCATGTTTAATAAAGGTTTAGTCGGGGCTGAACACAGCCCAGACATGTTTCAGACTGCTCCCTCGAACATCCTGAACATCTACAATCATAATAATATTAACAATAACAACATTAATATTATTAATTATATAAAGATATCAGTTCAGGTGACTCAGTGTGTGTTCGCTTTTGGCAGAGAAAAGATATATTTTGTAAATATTTATGTTATTTTATGCCAGCGCTGGCTCTGAGAAATGCATCGCATCACTATGTGATCCTACTAAACTCTAACTTTGAAAAAATACAAGCTCTAACAATTAAAAAAAAAAAAATCACCTCTAAATACTGCAACTTGCATTGTGACTTTCTAGGAAAGCTGCCATGAAATCAAGCATTTCAGGCCAAAACAGTCACAAAAACAGCCTGTGAAATCCTGGAGGGACCAATTAATTCGCCGCTGAAAGTAGTCCTTATCAGAGGGCAGAACGCGGCTGTTTCAGACTACACACTCAGCTCATATCAGCCAAAGACTCTCTGTACCTTCACACTCTTACAGGAACTCCTTACCCCTTCTTTCCTCCCTTCCTGCGGGACTCGGCGGGCGTGCTGGGCGGCGAGGGCGAGCGCCTCCTCTTCTTGCCGGCAGAGTTGGCCTTGCGCTCCTTGCGATCGGGTGTACGGGAAGACTGATCAGACAAACCCCGTGCAGCGCAGGGAGCGAGGGATGGAGGATGAGAGAAAGAGCCGCAGGATGAGAGGATGAACGGGTGGAAACACACAAGGAGGGGAGGGGTGGGGGGACGGGAGAGGGACGGCGGGGAGGGGTGAGGTGGCGGTGGAGGGGACACTCTGGGTTCCTGTCCACTGTCCTCTGGGTCAAAACAAAAACCTGCAGGACCTCTGGGATTTTTACACCGCAGTTTCAACATGTATGATACCAACAACACGTTTTCATTTCCATCAAACCAACAATTATGTAACAAAATTATTACTTTTATACTAGATCTTTTCGTCAAGATAACTTTTATGATACTAACGACACGTTTCGTGTTTTATTCAAGATCATTTTTATGACACTAGCACGTTTTTTTTCCATCGATAATCTTCAGCGATGAACTTTCTGCCTGTTTGCAGCCTGAAAACAACCAGCAGCAGTCAAACGCTAACGTTAGGCTGTAAACAAACTACACTACGGTCACATGACTGAACGACGCCGATCGGTTTAATCAACCACAAACCCCCAAACCAAACCGGCTTGTGATTGGCTGCCCACAGAAACCTGCACGGCTGGTTAGCTTCACGTCAGCGGAGTCAGAGCGACCACGCCATCTGATTAGAATCACGTTATTAAACCTTCTTTAGTTATTTTATCAGCTTTTGTTTTCATTTTTAAATCCTGGAAATTATCAAATTTCAGACAATTAGAATTCCATAATTCATATATTAAACTTCTAATGAGTAAGAGGGTTTTTGAGGTGCACGAAGTCTTCATATCAGAGTCTTAACTGCAATATTTGGTGTGATATTTCCACTGCAGCCTTCCTCTGTACAATTATTCAAATGTGCCGTTTTTTTACAGCTCTCGGCTATATTTAACATGTGACACTCATTGGTTACTGTATATTATATATATGTGTGTGTGTGTGTGTGTGTGTGTATATTGTTACTGGTGTATATCTGTTGTTCATTTGTCACATTGCACATGCATTTATACTTTTATATATTAAAAACTGTTAAAATATAATTTTGTAACTACTTTTATACATTGCATTGTAGCATAAAGCAGTTTGATATTTTACACACAAACACTCAGCACATTATTCATATTATAAATGCAATATTTACATACTTGTGCTACTCGTCTATTATTGTATTTCTTTAGATTTATTTATTTTATTTACTAAGTGTAGCTTTCATATTTATATTTGATATACTTGTGCTTTTATTTATTTCTACTTCTATATTTCTGTTTGACATCAGAGCGATGACACACTTCTTCCACCCGCAGGGATCAATAAAGTTTTTCTGATTCTGATGATTTTAAAAACGTGGACAGAAACCCTAAATCCACCTGAAGGAGACAAAGAGTGAGGAAAGGTTTGGAAAGGATGGACAGGCGGGCAACAGACCGAGAGAGACAGAGAGACAGAGAGACAGAGAGACAGAGAAACAGACGACGGAGGAGGACGGCAGGACAGCACCATGCAACAAAAACATTCACTTCTACACAAAGCAGACAGACAGACAGACGTCATGGCCGCTCTGTGGTTTACAGCTGGTGTTTGGGTGTCGTGAGGACAGGCAAAGTTTTGTGGGACACACCAGATATTTTGGGTGTTTTCAGGTGTAGTCCTCTTTGAAAGAACTGAACTGAAAAGGGACTCTTCAGGGACATCTTCAAGTGGACTCAGTTGTCTCTTTGGTCCACATCAGCTCTGACGGGGCCTCAGTCCCCTTTTTGTTCGCACCATCTATCTATCTAGATCTGGATCTACATCACTCATGCACTGCTGCACCACTTGTTGTATTACTAAATGTTGTATTTTCCTTAATTTGATGTGCTCAGTTTTCAGCCTAATTGTTATCTTACTTTTACTAGCTTTGTCAAGTGGGTTTTATCCATGTGAAGATGCACTCTATGTTTTCTATTATGATCTTATTGTATTTTTACATGCAGGTTTTTTATTATAATATTATCTCTGACGGGGCCTCAGTCCCCTTTTTGTTCGCACGATCTATCTGGGTGGATGGATGGATGGATGGATGGGTGGAGGGTTGGATGGATGGATGGATGGATGGATGGATGGATGGATGAGTGGGTGGATGGATGGATGGGTGGATGGGTGGATGGATGGATGGATGGATGGGTGGGTGGATGGTGGGATGGATGGGTGGATGGATGAATGGGTGGGTGGATGGATGGTGGATGGGTGGATGGGTGGGGTGGATGGATGGATGGGTGGATGGGTGGATGGGTGGATGGATGGATGGATGGATGGATGGGGTGGATGGGTGGGTGGATGGATGGATGGATGGATGGATGGGGGTGGATGGATGGGATGGATGGATGGATGGGTGGGTGGATGGATGGGTGGATGGATGGATGGATGGGTGGATGGATGGGTGGGTGGATGGATGGGGATGGATGGATGGGTGGATGGGTGGATGGATGGATGTGGGTGGGTGATGGATGGATGGATGGGTGGGTGGATGGGTGGATGGGTGGATGGATGGATGGATGGGTGGGTGGATGGGTGGATGGATGGGTGGATGGATGAATGGGTGGGTGGATGGATGGATGGGTGGATGGGTGGATGGGTGGGTGGATGGGGGGTGGATGGATGGATGGGTGGGTGTGGATGGATGGGTGGATGGGTGGATGGATGGATGGGTGGGATGGATGGGTGGATGGATGGGTGGATGGGTGGGTGGATGGATGGGATGGGTGGATGGATGGGTGGATGGGTGGGTGGATGGATGGGTGGATGGATGGATGGGTGGGTGGATGGGTGGATGGATGGGTGGGTGGGTGGATGGATGGATGGATGGGTGGGTGGATGGGTGGATGGGTGGGTGGATGGGTGGGTGGATGGATGGGTGGATGGATGGATGGATGGGTGGATGGATGGATGGATGGGTGGGTGGATGGTGGGTGGATGGGATGGATGGATGGATGGATGGGTGGATGGATGGGTGGGTGGATGGATGGATGGGTGGGGTGGATGGATGGGTGGGTGGATGGATGGGTGGATGGATGGATGGGTGGATGGATGGGTGGGTGGATGGATGGGTGGATGGATGGATGGGTGGATGGATGGATGGGTGGGGGTGGGTGGGTGGGTGGATGGGTGGGTGGATGGATGGATGGGTGGATGGATGGATGGATGGGTGGATGGATGGATGGGTTGTTTCATGTGATTTTTGTCTTGTAAAGCACATTGGGCTGCATTTCTTGTATGAAAGGTGCTATACAAACAAAGTGTATTATTATCGTTTATTATTATCTACATGTACCTTCAAGTGTTCACGTACTAAAAGTTGTCGGTCTGAGTGTGCTTGGAGGGCTAAAAGGGGCCGAGCAGCGTGCAGCTGTCCTGAGGACGGAGGGCAATGACGCTGCTGTCAGAGCACAAACACCGAGAGCACAGATATCTACCTCCTCCTCTTTGGGGAAGATCCTCTGACGAAAGCTGACCGGCTTCTTGTTCTCGTCCACCTCGTAGTCCTCTTCATTCATCCACTCGTTGAAGGCGTCCGTGTCTAAAACCCACCTGGCGTGGACCTGAGTGGGAGTTGGACAGAGACGGGCGGAGACAAGTCCATCAGTCTTAGTTTATCCTAATGAACCCAAAGCTTCCCTTCACACTGCTGCAGGTCACAGACAGGTCATCAGCAGCACCTCTAACCCAAACACTCAGACGACTGATGGTCTTCTGAAAACAGCAGCATTGTCCTGAGCTCCCCAAAACACGCCTCTGTCTCTCTGGAGCTGACCAGCTGACTGATAATTATTTCATTACAACAAAGAAAACTGATGACAACATCAGTCAGTGTTTCCTCTACACTCATTTAGGAGTGGCGGCCCGCCACTCCTAAATCCTACCCGCCGCTCCTTCAAATGTCGTTTTTTTTTGTGTTTTTTTTTTTTAATTGCAAATACA
Organism: Plectropomus leopardus; assembly: GCF_008729295.1. Classification (NCBI taxonomy): domain Eukaryota; kingdom Metazoa; phylum Chordata; class Actinopteri; order Perciformes; family Serranidae; genus Plectropomus; species Plectropomus leopardus. The sequence goes on along the minus strand of NC_056469.1, from coordinate 35,997,642 downwards.
CCACCGCCGCATCACAGCACAGTCCTGCACTGCGTTGGGTGTCACGAGTGCTGAGGCAGATAACTATCTTGCTCCGTATCTACTCTTTGGGGTAGATAGCACCGCCCCCTCCCACCCCCCAACAGAACTAACTGGTGCCGACGTTAATTAGCTACTCACATCCAGGCATCAGGTCGGAGAGTCAGAGGAGTGTCGGCTTGAAAATAGCGTGCAACTTACCGGAGAAAAGGTAGACTTATTAGCCAACTCAACTCAGTGTCGCTAACGTGAGTAAACTAATTGATAGCATTAAGCGATATACACGCCATGATGTAACTGCTGACTGCATTTTCAGATGAGCTTGTTCAAATATTTTTCAAAGAAGAGAAAGACACCTGATGAGGATGGCGCTAGTCAGGTATCATTAGCCTTTTTACTGACTCAAATTATGATGGTTAGGTAAAAAATTATGTTCACACTTGTAATCAAATGTGACGTGAGTGTAAATTATCTAACGTTAATGTTTTATGTAATCGTATAAGACAAGTAACAGACAGGGAGGAGCAGTGCAACAAAGTGAAGGAGAGCAGAGTACAGGAGGGGGAGTGCCGAGTGAAGGAGCAGGAGAGCAAAGTGATGGTGCAGGAGAGAGAGATGAGAGGAGAGGAGAAAAAACATAAAGGGAAACACAGGCTATCAGGCTGGGACCCTAAATGGGTTGAAAAAAAAAATAAAAAAAAAAAAAAAATGATTGTTTCTATTTGTAGGTGAAGCCTGACTTGAGAAACAGGCTGCAGGGGGATCACCCTGCAGCCTGTATGCTGCTGAGCATCAGCGGGCCTCTTGGGGAATTTCCGTACAACAGAGCCTCAGAGCTGCTCTACAAAAAACCAAGAAAAATCCATCGTTCTGAGCCCGGGTGCAAACTTTGCCACTGATTACAGCCCCATCAAGAAATTATTATTTATTGTTTTTATTATTTTATTGTTGAATTTTTGTTATTATTTTTTATTTTTACATTCAGCCTTTAAAAAGCATCATTTGTTTACGCCGCCACGGCTCCCCGGAGAGCCTGCCCCCGCTGCTGAAAAAAATCCTAGAGGAAACACTGTCAGTCATTTATTTTTCTCATTTTTATTGTACTTTTTTCTCTTTTTTGTATAATTATTATATTCTCTATTATATGTACACGCACACTCATGTATACACATATCCCTCTTAGAATTATTCACATCCTAAATTGTCCTCTTGGTATTATTTGCTCAGTGCATCTTCTCTCCCTTCTTTCTCAGCTGCAGACATACATGCACCCAAACACACAATTGACCTCACTAACCGCCCACAGCTGAGTAAAATAATCACTTTGCATATCAACAGCAAGAAAACCACTATGCCGGATCATGTCTTTGTCTGTTTTTTGTTGTTTGTTTGCTTGTCTGATTTTCCATCTCCATCTACCCCCACATATGTGTTGCCTCTTAATACCCTGTTCTTGTTATTGTGTTTGTCCTGCCCTTTTGCACTCACTAAAAAACAAGAAATAAAGAAAATGAAATGAAACTGATGACTTGTTTTACAATGAAAGGAGTTTTCTGAACACAGGTAACTATTTATTAACAATAAATAAAAAACACCGGACAGTTTTTCTTTTTGAAAAACAAATTACGTTCGGGGGATTAAAGATGTTGAAGTGGTTGCTGCTCACCTTCCAGGGTCTGTCCGTGCTGGGGGCGTCCTCCACGTCTCCATCCACCTCGCTGGCTGACACCCAGGTATCATAGCTGAAAAAAGGGACGAGAACGACATCCATCAGCTGACAACTGAAACATTACACCCACAAAAGGATCATCACTTCAAAAGCTTTGATAAATCGGTAACATGAAACCCCAAAAAATATAATGAAAACAAACTACACATTTGATAAAAATTTGTATTATATAAATAATAATAATAATTTTTAAAAAACTGGAGCAACAACATTTGTATTTGTTTTTTTTAATTCGGCAAAATCTGAGTGAAAACCCTGTTATACCTATCTACTCCTTCAAATACAAATACAGAGTCAACAAAGTGACAATATCTGATTGAATATTTGATAAAAGAAAGAAAGCAACAACAATAATGTACATAAAGATACTTAAAAACCAAACAAAGACAACAAGAACAAATAAACATAGAGTGACAATTGTTTGGGTTTAGTTACAGTTGTCGTAAGACTTTTGGTTTGGGGTTATTCTTTTTTTGTTGGTGCCTGTGCACCTTTATATTCTTCTTCCTGTTATTACTCAGATTCATTTTGTATAAATGTTTTGTGTCTTCCTGCAGACGACCCCAAAGCTTCTTTACCTACAAAATATCATCTTTCAGAATGCGTCTAGCTTCATGACACACTGAGATGTTTAAAATGGGGAAACTGCTGGTTGGTTGGCTGGTGTGTGGTCTCACCTGTCGGGGGACAGACCCCAGTGCACCAGCACCTGCTTGTCTTTCCTCATGACAGGACGAAGCCATTCCTCTGCAACACACACAAAGCAGCGCTGACACACACACACACACGCACACACACACTGACCAATAAACCAGTCCTCAGGTCCAATGATGACACAGTCTCTCACAGATTTCCCTGCTAGCTGATGTTATTTCCACACCATCACAGGTAACGGCTGCTCTGTCTGGATCGAGACTGAATAAATCAGAGGCTGTTTCAGAGACGTTCGGCCCTACCTTCTTCCTGTTGGGATGGAGACGGGTAGATGTGGTGGGTGGCTTTGGACTTGTCCTCCGTGATGGACCCCTGGACATGATGGAGAGGACAAAATGATAACATAAGAAAGAAAAGGCCCCGATTGGCTGGTCAGACGTGTTGAGTCGGGGCTCACCTGGTGCCTCTTGATGATGTCCTTCAGTTTACCGGCCTGTTTCTGCTCGATGTCCGGCGACAGAAACACCGTGGGCCGAGTCAAGCAGTTATTCTAACAACACACAAACATCAAGTCAGAACAATCGACACACTTCATCTACACACCGCTGCACACTTCATCTGCACACTTCATCTACACACAGCTGCACACTTCATCTGCACACAGCTGCACACTTCATCTGCACACTTCATCTACACACAGCTGCACACTTCATCTGCACACTTCATCTGCACACAGCTGCACACTTCATCTGCACACTTCATCTACACACAGCTGCACACTTCATCTGCACACTTCATCTACACACAGCTGCACACTTCATCTGCACACTTCATCTACACACAGCTGCACACTTCATCTGCACACTTCATCTACACACAGCTGCACACTTCATCTGCACACTTCATCTACACACAGCTGCACACTTCATCTGCACACTTCAATCTACACACAGCTGCACACTTCATCTGCACACAACTGCACACTTCAGCTGCACACTTCATCTACACACAGCTGCACTCATCTACACACTTCATCTGCACACTTCATCTGCACACTTCATCTGCACACTTCATCTACACAGAGCTGCAACACTTCATCTGCACACTTCATCTGCACACTTCATCTGCACACTTCATCTACACACAGCTGCACACTTCATCTACACACTGCTGCACACTTCATCTACACACTGCTGCACACTTCATCTACACACTGCTGCACACTTCATCTACACACTGCTGCACACTTCATCTACACACTTCATCTACACACAGCTGCACACTTCATCTGCACACAGCTGCACACTTCATCTACACACACAGCTGCACACTTCATCTACACACTGCCGTACACTTCATCTACACACAGCTGCACACTTCATCTACACACTGCTGCACACTTCATCTGCACACAGCTGCACACTTCATCTACACACTGCTGCACACTTCATCTACACACTGCTGCACACTTCATCATCTACACACTTCATCTACACACAGCTGCACACTTCATCTGCACACAGCTGCACACTTCATCTACACACAGCTGCACACTTCATCTACACACTGCTGCACACTTCATCTACACACAGCTGCACACTTCATCTACACACAGCTGCACACTTCATCTACACACTGCCGTACACTTCATCTACACACAGCTGCACACTTCATCTGCACACTGCTGCACACTTCATCTGCACACTGCTGCACACTTCATCTACACACAACTGCACACTTCATCTACACACAGCTGCACACTGCTGCACACTTCATCTGCACACTGCTGCACACTTCATCTACACACTTCTACACACTTCACCTACAGATCAAAGACTCTCTTCAGGTGATTATTGTTAAATATGTAGATGATATTTAGACATGTTTCCATCAGCAGGTATGTGCGCTGTTCCCCAGTCAGCAGTATGTGTGTGTGTGTGTGTGTGTGTGTGTGTGTGTTGAGTTTGTGTCGTACCTGGACCAGGTTCTTCTCCACATTAAGGAACATTTCCACGTTCCTGTCCATGCGGGACGGGTTCTGCAGGTCGAATCGCCGCCTGCAGTGGAGGACAGAGAAGTGTCGGGTGAAATGTGGTCGGCACTCCAGTGATGAAACCAGACATCAGACCTGTACAGGGAACCGGTTTATCATGGCAGAGCCGACTGGAGCACGCCACGACCACGTGAGGGTTAAAATTGGGTCAACTCACCAGCCCTGCTCGCTCTTAAACTTGTAGACCGACCCCAAGATGTGACAGAGAGCGCCCCCTGCCTTGAAATCCAGGAAACACTTGGCCTAAAGACAAAGATAACAATGAGCAAATTAATTAAACTACTGAAGCCGAGTGTGTTTTATTCGTGTAATTCAATAATAATATTATTGTTAATAATACGGTGATGAGATTTACTAATGAAAATCATGTTCTTACGGGCAGCTTGGTGAGAGCAGGATTGTTGATTCTGCGTCCAAACGCGTCCTCCTGGAACTGCAGCAGCTGGACCACCAGGCCCGCCAAGGACTTACTTGAGGGGGAGTCATTTTGGACATACTGGGACCAGACAGAGAGGACACGGTGAAAATGTTTTTATTTAGTGAAAACAGTAAAGTCCACTCTGTGATTTTTATTTAGTGAAAACAGTAAACATCTTTTTTTTAATTTAGTGAAAACAGTTAAGTCCACTCTGTGATTTTTATTTGGTGAAAACAGTAAACATCTTTTTTTTTTAATTTAGTGAAAACAGTAAAGTCCACTCTGTGGTTTTTATTTGGTGAAAACAGTAAACATCTTTTTTTTTAATTTAGTGAAAACAGTAAAGTCCACTCTGTGGTTTTTATTTCGTGAAAACAGTAAACATCTTTTTTTTTAATTTAGTGAAAACAGTAAAGTCCACTCTGTGGTTTTTATTTCGTGAAAACAGTAAAGTCCACTCTGTGGTTTTTATTTAGTGAAAACAGTAAAGTCCACTCTGTGATTTTTATTTAGTGAAAACAGTAAACATCTTTTTTTAATTTAGTGAAAACAGTAAAGTCCACTCTGTGGTTTTTATTTCGTGAAAACAGTAAACATCTTTTTTTTTAATTTAGTGAAAACAGTAAAGTCCACTCTGTGGTTTTTATTTGGTGAAAACAGTAAAGTCCACTCTGTGGTTTTTATTTAGTGAAAACAGTAAAGTCCACTCTGTGGTTTTTATTTGGTGAAAACAGTAAACATCTTTTTTTTTTAATTTAGTGAAAACAGTAAAGTCCACTCTGTGGTTTTTATTTGGTGAAAACAGTAAACATCTTTTTTTTTAATTTAGTGAAAACAGTAAAGTCCACTCTGTGGTTTTTATTTCGTGAAAACAGTAAAGTCCACTCTGTGGTTTTTATTTAGTGAAAACAGTAAAGTCCACTCTGTGATTTTTATTTAGTGAAAACAGTAAACATCTTTTTTTTAATTTAGTGAAAACAGTAAAGTCCACTCTGTGATTTTTATTTGGTGAAAACAGTAAACATCTTTTTTTTAATTTAGTGAAAACAGTAAAGTCCACTCTGTGGTTTTTATTTGGTGAAAACAGTAAACATCTTTTTTTTTTTTTTAAATTTAGTGAAAACAGTAAAGTCCACTCTGGATTTTTATTTAGTGAAAACAGTAAAGTCCACTCTGGATTTTTATTTAGTGAAAACAGTAAAGTCCACTCTGTGGTTTTTATTTAGTGAAAACAGCAAAGTCCACTCTGTGGTTTTTATTTAGTGAAAACAGCAAAGTCCACTCTGGATTTTTATTTAGTGAAAACAGTAAAATCCACTCTGTGGTTTTTATTTAGTGAAAACAGTTAAGTCCGCTGTGAGATGATTATTTTTATTAAAGTCAGTTTAGTCCACTCTATGATCATTTTTTCTTTATAAAAACAGTCAAGTCTGCTCTGTGATGAGCACTTGTGATTGTCGTTTAGTGGAAACATTAGTTTGATGGTTCGGTGAACCGTTTTGGGGGTTTTGGGGTTAATACTAGAAGTTGTCTGATTGTCCCGTGACTAACCTTTGGTTAACCCTGACTCTCTGAGCTTCTCGGTTCTTTATACATGTTCTCTCTCCGTTTTGGGGGGTTTGTGGACAGATGGAGGTTGTAAACATCGTCTGAGCAGCTGCAGAGATTCGGTCCAAACATTTTCAGCCCGTTATGTTTTCAGCTCTGCGTGAGCAGCTAGCGTGCTAACGGCGAGCTAACGGACAAACACACCTCTGCGGCTACCAGCGACATGTGCTAACTGAGCACCACCTGAATCTCTCAGCCGAACTCAAATGTTCACTCAAGCAGCATGAACTTCATCAGCTGCCGTTATAGCTCCGTTATCTCCGTTAGCCGTGTTAGCTCCGTTAGCCCCGTTAGCTTCGTTAGCTCCATTGTGCCGCCGCTGAGCAGCCCCGCTAGCCGCCGTTAGCTCACCTTCTTGTAGTTCTTTCCGACCCACTGCCGCACCGTCTCCAGCTGGGACACTGTCTCCGAGCTCTCCCAGAACTTGGTGGACGGACCGCCGTCCTTCTTCCGTCCCACCGCGGTGCCGCCGCCCGCCGGGCCGGTGGCCGGTCCTCCGGAGCCCGTCCCGCCCGCCGTGGTCGCAGCCGTCGCCATTGTGTGTTTTGTTCGATGTCTTTCTCCTCCGTTTTTCAACGATACCGCGCAGCCGCAGACCTGTTGACTCCTAAATCTCGCGAGTTACGATCGTAACGATCCTTTCGGGGATTATGGGAAATGTAGGCCCTTCTTTCTTCTTCTTCGTTTTTCAATGGCGGTTATCATCCATAAAGTTACATTAACCAGACCGCTCGAATAGCCCTGTTAAAATAAAATAAATTTAAAATAAATTAATAAATAATAATAACAATGACAATATTTATTATTATTATTATTACTATTATTATCATTATTAATAATGTTGTTGGGGAAGAAAACACTATAAAATAATTCACTTTCACTAACAATGACTATGTGACTGTTGCTTGTCAGCGAAACCACAGAAAAACATAAAAAATAAATAATAATAATGATGATAATAACAATAAAAACAACAACAACAATAATAATAATAATAATAATAATGGTTGATGATTCCAGCAGTATGCTGAGTGACTGCATCAAACTGCTGTTATGTTTCAAGTATTATTCTGTTATTATGTAAATGTGCTGCATGCCTTTCGTGAGATAATAATGAATAAATGTCAGTCAGTCTGCTGCTTGATTGTTCCTCTTTTAATAAAGTCATAATGATAATCATAATCATAAGGACCGTTAGCAGAAGGATGACAAACAGTGTTATTAATACATTTGTTTTTGGTTTATCCTGATTGTACCGAGTCCAGAAAAGGCTGCAGACCCAAAATCAACTCATTCAACCTTTTTAAATAAAGATTAAATAAATTAAAAAATAAAAATTCAACCCACAACAAACAATTAGTTCAGAGAGACTTTGGTTTAAAAATTTAAGAGAAAAAAACACATTATAATTAGACCCAACAAAGAAAACTGATGGTAAAAATATCCAACATGATGTGGATTTTTGAGAGTATCTGTACTTTACTTACATTTCTGTCAACTTTCACTTTTACTCCACTACATTTTCCCAAAACATCTTACTGCTGAAAGGGAAGGAAGAAAGGAGGGACAGACGGGGAAAAAAACACCAAAACCTTTTCAAGAAAACACGCCTTTTCTTAAAAAAAAAAAAGTAAATCACAAAATTTAAAAAAATAAATAAATAAATAAAAACATTGCCCTAAATTTTTAATTGTTCTATAAAAATCACCAAAAAAGGACAAAAAGATCCCTAGTTTTTAATTAAGAAAACACCTGTTTGGAAGGCTTTTTCTTTAAAATCAGCAGTGAAATAAATAGAAAAGTCGGCCGTTTAAAGCCGTCTGCTCCCTTTAAAAACATGAAGAGACAAACACGGGAGGAAATGAAGAAACTTTGGTGATGAACAAATAAACAAAAACAACCAAAACGTCATCACACAAATTGAAGCTACAGAAAATAAATTCACTGCTACGTTAATGTCATTTAGCTCATAACAAACCTATTTTCGAAAATAAAAATCTCCCAAAAACTCTTCAAACTCTTTTGCCAAAATCAGAATAAACATCAACATTTTTGTAAAGAAGAAAGAAAAAAATAATCTTAAAACGTATCTGTAAAAATCACCAAAAGAAAATGAATCTTTTCTTTAACGATTCACTCTTATGTTAGGATACATTAATGTCATTTAATATATTAGACAAAACACCATCCGTGATTTCCATGATTTTCCAAAAACATTCAATGATTTTTATTAGCTCCATGCCTTTTCCAGGTCCGGAAAATGTAAATGTATGATTCTATGACTTTTCCAGGTTTTCCATGACCGGGGGACGGCTGTCAATGGTTTTGGTTCACTGATTAAAATATTTAATAAATTACAACCTGCTGTTAAAAACGTCACGCGAGCAAAAAGCTGTCGAACCTGACCGTTAACGAACGAACAGCAACAGAGAACCAAATAAACAGATCGACTCGTGCGGCTCCTCCGAATGTTTTCACACATCCTGACCGTCATCCTGACACGTCAACGCTCTGCCGCCGCCGGCGACCACCCTGCTTTTCACTCCAGTCAACCAAAACAAAAAGTCTTTTTTGGGCCGCCGGGCGTCACTGATCCACCCTGATGATGTCATCCGGCTGTTTGACCGCTATGAGAACCGGCTTCAAAGCCGCGCCGCACTTTAAGCTAAGCTAAGTTAAGCTAAGTTAAGCTAAATTAAGATAAACTAAGCTAAGCTAAAATAAGCTAAGATAAGCAGTAGCTCCATTTTTAGCTCCAGACATGAAGGTTTTGAAGGTTTTGAAGGTTTTGAAGTCTCAGGCAGAAAGTAAACGCGGTTCCTTTGAGTCAGACTACATCTCGTCAGCGTGTGCAGGTTTGGTGGGATCACGGCTTTCTTTCCCTGCAGCCGCCTTCACATCGAGCGCCAACGGCTCTGTCTCCCTGGCAACTAAAGCCGAGCTGTTCCCCGATTGGCTGCTGTCCTGGACCGTCCCATCAGCGCCTGAGATTTCAAGGTTTTCTTTTGGTGCTCGAAAGACGACATCCGGAGCTCCTGATTGGCTGAGCTGGGAGTCAGACTGCACAGCCGGAGCGTCTGCCGGAGCGTCTGCCGGAGCGTCTGCCGGAGCGTCTGCCGAGGAGGACGGCTCCGTCAGGATGTTCCTGGAAATGACTGAAGAGATCAAAGGACACGATCACAACTTTACATCTCTCTGTCTCTATATCTACGTCCCTATGTCTCTACGTCTGTCAGGGGTCAGGGGTCAGGGGTCAGATTTGGCCCGCAGGCTGTAGGTTGAGTGTCGGTGCTTCAAAGGAAACTGCCACGTACAGAATTATGTCAGATGTGAATAATCAGATAACCAGCAGGATCAGACTGAAGGAGAAATTCAGACCAGCGAGTAAAAAGAAAGAAATGACGTCACGTATGTTTGTGTGACGCCTCACTGAACCAAACTGTGTGATGTCATGGTGTGATGTCACGGCGTGATGTCAGGGCACTGACCTCCTGTCGGTCTGTAGTTGTTGTCTGCTGATGAGCTGCGGGTGAACGGACTGAAACTTGGCATGATGATGAGACCCAGAGAGACCAGGATGATCTGAGGACACAGACACACACACACACACACACACACACACACACACACACACACACACACGTTATTTCTGTCCAACATGTTGATGAGTACTGGCACGCACGCACGCACGCACGCACGCACGCACGCACACGCACACACTCGTGGTCACAGAGTGTGTTCGGTACCAGGAGGCAGGTGCTGGTCTGGGCTCCTTTGCTGACCGTGTGTTTGATGAGGGACTGCAACTGTCTGAGTTGATCCAGCAGAGACCTGAACAGCAGGAAACAGACCGTCACCACCTCATCACCTTTAAACAGTAATCTGATCACAATCTGGGTAATCTGAGTAAGTGTGATACTGAAGTGGGCCCTAAAGGGTTAAACAGCTAAAGGAGGCAGTTCATCAGGTTTCACAGCTGAGAGAAAATTTTAATTTGTTAAATTTAAAAAGGCAGAGGGACGAGACGCTGCAGAGACGTTAATGAAGAGGACAGAAAGTGAGAGCTAACAGTGTCCCCTGCTAACTGATGACACCGTCTGAGACAGAGATAGAGCATCAGAGGACAATGTTGGGTCTGTCTCTGGTCTCTCTAAAGGGACAGTCTGAGACAATCTGGTCTCTCTGAGGGACAGTCTGAGACGGACTGAGCCCACATCAATCAGAAAATAGTCAATAATCAATAAGAAACCTACATGTTGTGTTTCTCCAGCTGCTCCACCGTCCTCTGAAGCTCCTTATTCTGAGAGGAGCAGGCTGCTGCCCTGTTAACACACACACACACACACACACACACAGAGAGAGAGAGACACACACACACACACACACACACACACACACACACACACACACACACACACACACACACACAGAGACACACACACACACACACACACACACACACACACACATACACACACACACACACACACACACACACACACACACACACATACAC
>NC_056469.1:35963756-35984173 GCF_008729295.1 Plectropomus leopardus | reverse complement strand
AAATAAATTTCACTTCAGTTGAATTCTTCATCCTGTATCCTTTGCTCAGACTGAGGGGCTGCAGTTTGTTAGAGATGAGACTCAACTCTCTGTCCACTGCGCTGAAGTCCAACCCGTCTCACCTGACCGAGCTGGACCTGAGTAATAACTACCTGCAGGGTTCAGGACTGAAGCAGCTGTGTGGTCTCCTGCAGAGTCCGAACTGCAGACTGAAGACNATAAGTTTACACTTGTTCCCACTCCTCCTTTTTTTTCTGTTTGAAATAAATTTCACTTCAGTTGAATTCTTCATCCTGTATCCTTTGCTCAGACTGAGGGGCTGCAGTTTGTTAGAGATGAGACTCAACTCTCTGTCCACTGCGCTGAAGTCCAACCCGTCTCACCTGACCGAGCTGGACCTGAGTAATAACTACCTGCAGGGTTCAGGACTGAAGCAGCTGTGTGGTCTCCTGCAGAGTCCGAACTGCAGACTGAAGACTCTGAGGTCAGTACACCGACTCTCTTTCACAACTTCTTGTATGTTACCCAGCTCGCAATGTTTTGTTCTGAAAACGTTCTGAGTGGTGCAATGCAACTAATGCAATGTTTTAGTTATGTTTTCAGCTTTTTGACTCTTCTTTTGGTTCCCAGAACGTTCTTCTTAAAGTTCAGCTAACATTCTCTATAAACGTCAAAACATTTTTAAAATGGTATTTTTTTATTGTTAACATATCACATTACATGTTCAGTAAAAATGTTGTCTAATCTCAGTCCTCAAAAACATGTTCTGAATGTTGCTTTGAAATGTTCTTCCTTTGTTCTCATGTAACATTGTGGGAACATTTTGTAAAAGAACGTTCTCTGATCTGTCACCTGTCGACATCACCAAAACATCCTCAATGTTGCAGTTCAAATGTTACACCTTAGTCAGCATTTAACCTCACGGGAACATTATTAGAAATGATAAACATCCTTAAAACATTATTGTGACTGATAGGTAACGTTAGCCAATGTAGGATTTATTAAGTTTGCACATCTTCCTACTCCTATTTGGATATGTCTGTAGTTTGTTTATCTGTTCATTCTTTCATTTCTTTTCTTTTTTACATGTTTTGAAGTAAATTTCAGTTCAGTTTCATCCTTGATCTGCATCCTTCACTCAGACTGAGGGGCTGCAGTTTGTCAGAGGACAGCTGTTCCTCTCTGTCCTCGGCGCTGAAGTCCAACCCGTCTCACCTGACCGAGCTGGACCTGAGTGATAACTACCTGCAGCCTTCAGCAGTGAAGCAGCTGTGTGGTTTCCTGCAGAGTCCGAACAGCAGACTGAAGACTCTGAGGTCAGTTGGAGGCTGATGCTGAGCTGCTGCTGCAGGACTGTAATAAACTTCTGGACGTTAATGCTCCACCTCGTTAGGAGCAACCAATCAGGGCTTTACACACCGACTGCACTTTGTCCTCATGACTCTTTAGCTGCTTTTCCATTGGTGCATACAATACATCTTGTGTATTGTATGCACCAAGGTACTTCTGCTGGCTGCACAAGAATTTGCCCAATAAAGATTTCTTGAACTTGAACAGAAATGACATTTTTGCCATCTTTTAAAGAAAACATTTTGGCTTTTGTTTTCTTTCAAAATTTTTGGTGTTCATTTGTTTCCTGTAAAAAAAAACACACCGCAATTGTTTGTTGTCTTCGTTTTGTGGTGACAAGCCTGGACAGGCATGGACACAGACCGCATCTGCAGTCTGACTGATTTGTGGAGGGAAACATCTGCGAAGGGTTAATCCTGGTTTTGAGTTATTTCCTCCAGGTCAGACGGGGATCACGACTGTCAGCTGTGGTCTTTGTGGTGAAGATGTGAAGCGATGTGAAATGTTACATTAGAAACCTGATCCATGACTGTGTTTATTCCTCCAGGATCGACGGCAAAGTGTTGACAGCCAAGAAACCCCAGACATGTGAGTCCTGAAACATCAGCAGTCATCAAGCTGCTGGATATCATAGCTGATGGATACAGTTTCTCCCCCTCAGTCAACTTTCCTCGTTTTTGTTTCACTTGTTCTCAGGTGACTCTGACGTCAAAGCCAACGTGAAGACAAATCTCCATGAGGACGACAGACAGGTGAGACAACGGCCGGACTACAGGGGGAAGTTTCTCCAATGAATAATTTGGTACCCAGCAAACAGAGGGTTAAAGTTGTGGCTTCTGTTTATTGGATTGTTTTGAAATAACCGACTTTGTGTCTTTCTTAATTTCAGGCTCTGTTATCCTTCTCACCCGAATACACGGCCGAATCTTCATACAGGTAATCCTGAAAAATGACCAAATGCTGTTTCAGCTCCTCTAATGGTTCAATCAAGCTGTGATTCTCAACAAGCGCTGATGCTAAATGCCAAATGTGGCCCCTAAAAAGGGCCCCTGGTGGTCCCCCAACCATTTTCTAACACAGTTAAATTAAAGTGATTAAGACTGTGAATTGTTTTTGTTCTTTTAGTATCCATAAGGGGCCAGAGTGCATAAAACAGCATCAAAATAGACCCCCACACCCCCCTGACAGAGGTCCTAGCTAAGACCCTGATGTCCTAGAAATCTTAGAAACGTCCTAAAATCCAAGAAATGCTCAAAGTCCAAGAAATGTCCTAGAGTCCTAGAAATGTTTGAAAACACTAGAAACATCCTAAAATCCTAGAAATGTCCTAAAATCCTCAATATTCCCTAAAATCTTAGAAAGCATGAGGCAGAAAAGTTTTTGCTGTGAGTGAAACAGACTCCTGAGTTACAGGACGACGAGCAGCCTCGTGGTCGGAGATCGGATCATGTGTCGGCTTTAGGATCACAAAGGAAAGAAGCCCAGATCTGACAGATCTGTTTCCCATGAGGGCAAAAAAATCAGATTTGGTCCACATTAACTTGTGGACAGACAAACTGTGACGGTGTCTCGGGGACATTTGGACAGGAGGCCGACCGTATGGATGGACCTGAGACTAACGGGCTGATGAATGCTGGTTGTGCTGAGTGGAGTCTTGTGTGTGCGGCAGGTTCAGGTGTCCCGGTCCAGGTGTGTTCCGGTGTGATCTGACCGGACTGGTGTTTGTTATGACTCAGGAGGCGGAGCTGCTGTACAGGGCCGTCCAGTGGGATGAGCGCGTCCTCCGGCCGGCGGGGAAGACGCCTGCGGGGCCGCTGTTTGAAATCAAGTGTTCAGAGGACGCTGCCGTCTGTCAGCTGCACCTCCCACACTGCGAGACAAAGGACGGTAAAGACAAGCTGAGTCCACAGACAGGATGCAGGTGGACCGGTGCATGCTGGGAGGCTCCAGAGTTCATGACTAAAGATGAATTTTAACGTTTTAACTTAGAGCTCCGGTGGTGAGAAATGATGAGCCTGTTGGCAGGAAAACCAGAGTTTAACAGCACTTTTTTCTTCGGCAGCGTTGCTGGTTGACGGCCTGTTGTCGGTCGTCCACGTCACCGATGACGGGACGAGCGTCTTGGAGCCCCTGGAGATCACAGACACTCACGTGGCCGTGAAGGTCCCAAACCTCTCTGCCTTCGGCCTGGTCTGGGATTTTGTTAAAAGGTTTCTTAACGTCACACTCCCAATAAATGGCCAAGTTCTGCTTTTCCTCCGACCTCCGTACGAGGATCAACGAGTGCTGGACATATTTCTGCTGCAGGACAACATCCCAGTGCACGAGGTAAAGCTGTCCGTCCTGTGTGCTCACCATCGGACTAAACTCATGTTTTCAGCCACAGCAGTTCTCATGAGATTCACACTTTGCTGCTTTAGTTTTACCTTGAAGACCTGATTTAAGACTGAGTCTCTCACCTGTCCATCTTGAGATTGCTCCTCTAGTTTCTTTTGTCTCTCTCAGCCTGTATTTCTGTCACCGACATCCCTGAGACTTCCGACAACGCAGTCATACCCACACTGTGTTTTATCAAAATTTCGAAAATATTGCTTAAGTTTTGTGCAAATCTGTGATGGAAACCCGCCTACTGAGAAAATCTCCACTTCACCGTCTGTCGGCTCTCTGAGGACAACACAGACCTGTCCACCACGTTACCATGGAGACTCCTGCACAGTGTTTTTAAATGTGCTGTATTAATCAAATCTCCTGGACTATCTAAGCATGAACTAAACTAATAAAAATGTCCTTACACTGAAGGTTGCCATCCAGCAGGGAGCTGCTGAGCAGATCAAGATCTCCTCCAACTGTCACCTCAGCTTCGGTCAGAGTTACAGCGTCCAATGTGAACCCGAGGGCTTCATCATCCAGCCGGAGGTCAGTCCCGCCTCTCGCACACTCCTGCTGCTTTCAGACTCAGCGATCAAATACGCTGTTTTAGCTGCACGTAGATGCTCAGGTTAAAAACGTACCAGATAGACGTTCTTCCCTCAGAAATGACTCGGTACCTCTGATTTCAGCACGAAGCTTTTCAGACAAGGTGTGGACCAAACTTCCATCCAACATTTGAAGTTTTCCTGAATAAAAACACAAAGACGGTGACTCTGATGGTGCGGGACCAGGAGCGGTCAGACGTGTGGAAACGTCACGTGTTACTGACAGGTAGAGTTCACGCTCTGCAGCAGCACCTCAGCCCAAAGTCACAGAGCAGAATACTGCAGATATGTGTCGACCTCACGTCATTCTTCAGACCACGTGACATTTACAGCACGTCATCGCTCCATTCGGTTCGCAAAAGATCATTTCTGGAAGTGCTGGGGACAATGAAAATAAATTTGTATGATCGTAGGTTGTTAAAAAAGAGATTTCTGATTATTTTCCAGGTCCAAGAGGGGAACTGCCACAGACAGACGTCCCATCAGAGGACAGTGTCCCATCAGAGGACAGTGTCCCTGCTTACGAGAGGCTGCTCTCAATTCGGATGCAGTTTATTAACGGAGTGTCTGAGCCGGTTCTGAACCAGCTTCTGGATAAACTTCTTCAGTGCCGCGTGATAAACGACGCTGAGATGCAGTTGACCGGAATAAAAGCCCGAGCAGAAAAAGCACGAGACGTCATCGACACGGTGCGGAGAAAGGGTGCCGTAGCGTGCTGGGCTCTGGTGGCGGCTCTCCGTGAGGTGGATCCGTGCTTCTCCAGAGCGCTCAGCTTCAGCTGAAGCCAAACAGAGAAACTTTGCAGGGTGACGATGATCATGGTTGTTTCGGGTTTCGGGCGGGCGTGGTTATGCAGGACGTGGCAGTGGGCGTGGTTATGC
Source organism: Plectropomus leopardus (assembly GCF_008729295.1). Lineage (NCBI taxonomy): Eukaryota > Metazoa > Chordata > Actinopteri > Perciformes > Serranidae > Plectropomus > Plectropomus leopardus. Next base: position 35,978,967 of record NC_056469.1, on the reverse strand, counting down.
AGACGTGGTGGTGCACGCGTCACAGAGCTCAGTAAACATCTCCTCAGCTCGCAGTGTTGGCTCGCAGTGATGCTGAAACTTTCTGAAAACAGTACGACGCAACCAATGCAATGTTTTAGTAACATTTTCTTTTAGTTCCCAGAACGTTCTTCTGAAACTTACATTCTCAATCAACATTCAACAGTTTTTTAATATTTATATATTTTCTTAATATGTCTCATTATATTTTCATTGCAAATGTTATCTCAGCCCTCAATAACATGCTCTGAAGGTTGCTTTGAAAAGGTTCTTCCTTTGTTCTCATGTAACATTGTTGGAACATTGTGGGAGAAGGGCCCGAGGACAGGGGCCCGAGGACAGGGACCCGAGGACACGGGCCAGAGGATAGGGGCCCGAGGAGACAGGCCTGCTGTAGTTGTTAGTTTAAGCCAGCAGATGGAGGCATTTCACTGAGGGACAGAGGAGAAGCAGCTGCAGCATCAGAGGTCCGTTTCACAAAGCAGGTTTAGTGAAAACCCTGAGTCTGTTAACCCTGAAATGAGGGAAACTCAGAGTTTCCTATCTCAGAGTAGATCAACTCAGAGTTCAGGGTTACACTCAGAGTTTGTTGAACCTGCTTTGTAAAACGGACCCCAGACAGATGTGAAAATCAGACAAACTGTTCAGGAAGATTAAATATCTAAATGTGGAGATTTTTCTAAAATAAGAACATTCATATAAAACCACTTATAACGGAGGATGTGTTATTATTGATTAATCTACCTGCCAGAATATTAAGTCAACAAAATGAGCTCCATCTTTATAGCTGCAACATTAAAGTGACAAACACATGAAGGCATCAACAACAACAACAACAACAACAATAATAGTGATCTAGTCATCTGCTTATTCTGAAATAGGACACTCTGCACAGTAAGTACTTTACTTTTGGTGCTTTTGGTATATTTTAAAGGTAATACTTTTGTACTTTTTGAATACAGGACTGTAAGAGAGTATTTCTACACATTGTGTTTGAATTTTTCTTTTAGTTTGTCCTTTAATTTGATCTTTTAACTAGTTTATTATTATCATCATCATTATTAATGTCATGTGTTTGCTGCTGTATTTTGTTATTGTATTTTTCGAACATGTTTGTTGGTTTCTGCTTCAACTCTTGTTTGGCTTTTTTTTCTGTATTATTGATTAACTTCTATGGATTGATCAGCTCTGGGCGTTACTGTTGCCTCGGCTTTTATTCATTTGTCATAGCACAAACATTGGTTTTTAAAGGTTCTATAGAAATAAAATTATTATTATTATTGTTATTATTATTTTTGTTGTTGTATTCAGAATAATATTTGTGCATTTCTGTATCACCACATAGAAGTGAAATAGTTGTGAGTGTCAGGGACCCTTACAGACCTCCTCCTCTCTCCTCTCCTTCTCCTCTCCTCCTCTCCTCCTCTCCTCCCCTCCTCTCTCCTCTCCTTCTCCTCTCCTCCTCTCCTCCTCCTCCTCCCTCCTCCTCTCTCTCTCCTCCTCTTTCCTCTCCTCCTCTCTCCTTTTCTCTCCTCCCCTCCTCTCTCCTCCTCCTCCTCCTCCTCCTGGTGTGTGTCATTAATCACCTGTCATAGCTCCACAGCTCTGTTTTAAAAGCTGCAGCGTGAAGCTCAGAGAGCAGCAGAGAGTCAAGGCTGCTGAAGCTGCTGCCTCCATCCTGCTCTCCGTCTTTCTGTCCATCTGTCTGTCTGTCCGTCTTTCTGTCTCTGCTCATTTTCTGGATCTGACCAAAGCTGAAACTTTATTCTGCGATGGCGTCATCATGTGATCGGTGCTGGGAGCATTGAAGAGGAGGAGGAGGACGTGGAGTTGTGGTGTGAGCCGGCTGCTCCTCCGTTAGAGAGGTAAGATGCTGTGTTTCTGTCGCCTCCTGACTCAGAGTAATAACTCTAAAGAGTAATAACTCTAAAGAGTAATAACGCTAAGGAGTAATAACTCTAAGGAGTAATAACTCTAAGGAGTAATAACTCTAACACACAAAAGACACTTTTTAAAATCAAACTTAAAACAATCGTATACATTAATATGATTTTCTACTTTCATTGAGCTAATTTTTTTAACAATCAGTACTAATCATAAATATTAAATATTCATTTTTCAGAGTTTTAACCCTTTAAACGACAGGATTGTGTTATGATGCCACTATGTTTTTAGGTGAAGAAAAATATTCTACATGCAAAGTAGATTTTTTTTCCACATCAGTGCAGCATAAATCGCCGTGCAGCAGAAGCATGAAATGCTGCAGTGCATTCTGGTTGTTGTAGGTTTTTTTTGTGTCTCTGTCACAGCCTTTTTTTTTCTCACTAAAATGTCATTTGAAAAGTCTGCCCCTCTTTCTGCTGCAGACACGAGCAGTTTGGTGAAAATCTCTCCAGTGTCAGAAATACTGAACTGGAACCAAATGCAAAACACAAACACAGAAACTAAAGTCACAGTCTTCACTCACCAGAAGAAGTTTGGTCCACAGGAGGTCCAGCAGAGGCAGACTGATCCAACAGGGAGACGGCAAAATCCAAAAACAGACACAGAGGACAGAAAGGACAGACACAGAGGAGACAGACTGAAGACAGCAGCCAGAGGAGGACAGCAGAGGACGGGTGAGACTAATCAGGGCCGAGTCCACAGACCAGAGCAACACAAAGACAGGAAGTAAAACAAGACACGTCAGGAGCAAGCAACATTAACCCTTTAGAGACAGTTTGTCTCATTTTAGTCTCTGTACTTCTTCCTGTTGTGATAACTGTGTGTGTGTGTGATGCATGTGTCCTAATGTAGTCAGATTGTGTATTTGACCCATCATTTGCAGCTCAGCTCCTACAATAAGTCTAAAATACACTGTGGAAACTAAATAGTTACATTCAGACTGTTCAGGTCCAAAAATGCTCCATTGAAACCCATTCAAACTGACATTTTTGATCCCACAGCCATCAGAGCAGAAAAACAGGACTTGTATTATTTCTGGGTGTCATTCTGGGCTTTTGACTCTGAATTTGTCATTTTGACTATTTTCCACCTGATGAGGTCATTTTGACCATATATATATATTTTTTTTTAAATTTTTTTTTTTTATTATTTGAAATATAAAAAACAAAGAACATGGTTTATCATGGGTGTTACATTTAAATCTCAATACATTTTTACATACATCACGTCGTACTATTCTAAACAAAGTGCATACATAATCCATTTTTCCCAGCGGACAGTACATTTCTCCAACTCAAGTCTTAAAACAAAAGTAAGTCTCTCCATACAGTAGATCTCTTTTCACGATCCCACGCCACTGGGCCAATGTTGGAGGTCAACTTGCAACCATTTCCGGGTTATAGCTTTCCTACTACTTGCCAAAAGTATCTTCAATAAGTATTTATCCTTATGTAGGAGTGTTTCAGGTATTTTACCTAGATATAAGGTAACAAAAGAGTAGTCTAACTCCACTCCCATTATTTTGTTTATCTCATTAGCCACCTCCCCCCAGTATGACTGGATTTTTGGGCAGGCCCAAAAGACATGGAAATGATTAGCCATAGAGGTTCCACATTTTCACCAACAACAGAGGCCCCGGCTCTGTGTTCCCGTTTGCAGTGCAGTTATTCTAGGAGTGATAAAGAATCTCACTACATTCTTCCAGCCGAACTCTCTCAGCGATCTCGAGTTTGCAGTGGTTGCTTGAGTCTCACATATTTCCATCCAAGTCTCCTCTGAAATTTGTGTTTCTGACTCCCTCTCCCATTTTTGTTTGATGGGTATCGTTGAGTGATTTCTAGAGGCTTGTATACGTCCATATATTTTTGAGACCAACTTTTTATTGTCTTTTTTTTTTGGTATGCGTCATGAAATATAGTAATTATGTTGTGTTTGTTTTCCTCTTTGATTTGTAATTTTTTAATATAATAGTCTCTGATTTGCAGGTATCTATGGAAGTCCTGCTTTACCAATCCAAATGTGTCTGAAATAGTCTTAAACTTTGAAATTCACTGTTTGAGGTGAGTGAACAGAAAGAAGGTGAGACCTCTCCCAACCCACTGTTTGAAGACCCCATCCAACCTAGCAGGTTCAAATTCTGGATCAAACGCTACCCAATTCAAGACCCTTGCCTGTTTCTCTATTTGTAACTTCCTCAATACCTTGAACCACAGCTTAAGAGTGAACTGAGTCCATTGATTCAAGCTCTTATAATGTCTTTCAGCTTGACTTTTATTTCCTATTATTGATTGTATTGGAGTATCTATCTGTGTAGTTTCCAAGGATTTCCATTTAGATTCGTAGTTTGGGGCACACCAGTACACTAAGAGTTTCAATTGTGTGGCATAATAGCAATCCTGTAGGCATGGTGAAGCTCTCCCTCCCCTCTCTTTTTTTCAGCTGCAGTATCTTAAAACAACTGTAAAACCTGGGGGTCTTCTACTGTTCCAGATGAACCTTGAAATCCACCCATTCCACTCATCAAAAACTGTTTTTGGGGGTACTTCCAGAGGCAATGACTGAAAGAGATAAAGAAACCGTGGCAACACATTCATTTTGATTATTTCTATTCTATTACTCATATCTCGTGGGAGGAGAGTCCATCGAGAGATGTCAGATTTTATCTCTTTGTTAAGGAGGCTGTAGTTGTTTTCAAAAAGTTTTGACAAGTCTTTTGTGAGGTTAATTCCTAAATATTTTATTGTGGGAGAGTCCCATTTAAAATTATATTCCTTTTTTGTATCTGGATGGGGTGTATAGTTAAATGTGAGGGTTTGAATTTTTTGAATATTTAACTTATATCCAGAGTATGAATTGTAGACTTTTAACAGGGACATCAATTTAGGAATACTTGAGTCAGGGCTTGTAATAAAAAGCAGAACATCATCTGCGAACATACAAGTCTTATGTTCTTCTCCTCTGATCGAGATCCCCTTTATCTCAGAGTCCTCTCTAATAGCTTGAGCCAGGGGTTCAATAAATAAGGCAAACAAGCTCGGACTCAGGGGGGAGCCCTGGCGTGTTCCTCTTTTTCAGATAGATAGTTTGTGACAGGTGTCCATTGACCCTGATCCTGGCTGTTGGAGAGAAGTATAGCGCTTTGATGCATTTAATGAAGCCATCTTTAAAGCCAAACCTTGCAAGTACCCTATATAAATATTCCCAACCCACCGAATCGAATGCCTTTTCGGCGTCTAGGCTGATCAACATTGCACTAATATTTTCTGATGTAATATGGCTCATCACTTGTAGTGTTCTCCTTAAATTATCCTGAGACTGTCTATTTCATTTTGACCATATTTGACAACTTACAGATCACGCTTTACTGATGAGAATTCACTCATTTACCATTAAAAAATCATTTTTAAACAGTTTTTTCTCTAAAAAATAGACCATTTTCCATAACACATCTCTTCTGTTTGGTGTCAAACTGACCCTTTAAACTCAAGTTCACATCTTAAAACTACATTTACGACACGGTTTTTACAGCAAGAAAACCTGAACAAGAAGGAGAGAACTTTGTGTGTGTGTGTGTGTGTGTGTGTGTGTGTGTGTGTGTGTGTGTGTGTTGTGTGTGTGTGATTTTCATGCTCCAAAAATTATTTGCAATAGGTTCCATTTTTTTGTTTTGTTGACATGCTGCTCTAAACTTATTGCCTGTTATGGGGATTAATAAAGCTGTTTTTAAATTGATTTGAATTAATCTAGAGTAAGAGTTAGTGAGGTCACAGTGAAGGTGAAGGTGACAGTAAGTGAAGCTGACAGTAAAGGTGAAGGTGACAGTAAGTGAAGCTGACAGTAAAGGTGAAGGTGACAGTGAAGGTGACAGTAAGTGAAGTGACAGTAAAGGTGAAGGTGACAGTGAAGGTGACAGGAAGTAAAGGTGACAGTGAAGGTGACAGTAAGTAACGTGAAGCTGAAGCTGACAGTAAAGGTGAAGGTGAAGGTGACAGTAAGTGAAGCTGAAGGTGACAGTAAGTGAAGGTGATGTTTGAAGGTGACAGTCAGTGAAGGTGAAGGTGACAGTAAGTGACGGTGAAGGTGACAGTAAGTGAAGGTGACAGTCAGTGAAGGTGAAGGTGACAGTAAGTGACGGTGAAGGTGACAGTAAGTGAAGGTGACAGTCAGTGAAGGTGATGGTGACAGTAAGTGAAGGTGAAGGTGACAGTAAGTGAAGGTGAAGGTGACAGTCAGTGAAGGTGATGGTGACAGTAAGTGAAGGTGAATGTGACAGTGAAGGTGACAGTGATTGAAGGTGACAGTAAGTGACGGTGAAGGTGACAGTCAGTGAAGGTGACAGTCAGTGAAGGTGACAGTCAGTGAAGGTGAAGGTGACAGTAAGTGAAGGTGACAGTCAGTGAAGGTGAAGGTGACAGTAAGTGAAGGTGAAGGTGACAGTCAGTGAAGGTGACAGTCAGTGAAGGTGAAGGTGGCAGTCAGTGAAGGTGAAGGTGACAGTCAGTGAAGGTGAAGGTGACAGTAAGTGAAGGTGAAGGTGACAGTAAGTGAAAGTGAAGGTGACAGTAAGTGAAGGTGAAGGTGACAGTAAGTGACGGTGAAGGTGACAGTGAGTGAAGGTGAAGGTGACAGTCAGTGAGTGAAGGTGACAGTAAGTGAAGGTGAAGGTGACAGTCAGTGTGAAGTGAAGGTGACAGTAAGTGAAGGTGAAGGTGACAGTCAGTGAAGGTGAAGGTGACAGTCCGTGAAGGTGACAGTAAGTGAAGGTGAAGGTGACAGTCAGTGACGGTGAAGGTGACAGTCAGTGAAGGTGACAGTAAGTGAAGGTGAAGGTGACAGTCAGTGAAGGTGAAGGTGACAGTAAGTGAAGGTGAAGGTGACAATGTTACAATCAGAAGGTGAAGGTGACAGTAAGTGAAGGTGAAGGTGACAGTCAGTGAAGGTGAAGGTGACAGTAAGTTATGGTGAAGGTGACAGTCAGTGAAGGTGACAGTCAGTGAAGGTGAAGGTGACAGTCAGTGAAAGTGAAGGTGACAGTCAGTGAAGGTGAAGGTGACAGTAAGTGAAGGTGAAGGTGACAATCAGTGAAGGTGAAGGTGACAGTAAGTGAAGGTGAAGGTGACAGTCAGTGAAGGTGAAGTAGGTGACAGTAAGTGAAGGTGAAGGTGACAGTAAGTGATGGTGAAGGTGACAGTCAGTGAAGGTGAAGGTGACAGTAAGTGAAGGTGAAGGTGACAGTCTGAAGGTGAAGGTGACAGTAAGTGAAGGTGAAGGTGACAGTCAGTGAAGGTGACAGTCAGTGAAGTGAAGGTGACAGTAAGTGACGGTGAAGGTGACAGTCAGTGAAGGTGACAGTCAGTGAAGGTGAAGGTGACAGTAAGTGAAGGTGACAGTCAGTGAAGGTGAAGGTGACAGTAAGTGAAGGTGAAGGTGACAGTCAGTGAAGGTGAAGGTGACAGTAAGTGACAGTGAAGGTGACAGCCAGTGAAGGTGAAGGTGACAGTCAGTGAAGGTGAAGGTGACAGTAAGTGAAGGTGAAGGTGACAGTAAGTGACGGTGAAGGTGACAGTCAGTGAAGGTGAAGGTGACAGTCAGTGAAGGTGAAGGTGACAGTCAGTGAAGGTGACAGTCAGTGAAGGTGAAGGTGACAGTAAGTGATGGTGAAGGTGACAGTCAGTGAAGGTAAAGGTGACAGTCAGTGAAGGTGAAGGTGACAGTCAGTGAAGGTGAACAGTCAGTGAAGGTGAAGGTGACAGTAAGTGACGGTGAAGGTGACAGTCAGTGAAGGTGAAGGTGACAGTCAGTGAAGGTGAAGGTGACAGTAAGTGAAGGTGAAGGTGACAGTCAGTGAAGGTGAAGGTGACAGTAAGTGAAGGTGAAGGTGACAGTCAGTGAAGGTGACAGTCAGTGAAGGTGAAGGTGACAGTAAGTGACGGTGAAGGTGACAGTCAGTGAAGGTGAAGGTGACAGTCAGTGAAGGTGAAGGTGACAGTCAGTGAAGGTGACAGTCAGTGAAGGTGAAGGTGACAGTAAGTGACGGTGAAGGTGACAGTCAGTGAAGGTAAAGGTGACAGTCAGTGAAGGTGAAGGTGACAGTCAGTGAAGGTGACGGAGGCTCAGCTGTAAAGGGCCTGAATGATCAGCAGCAGGTCTGTTAATTAAGAAAGCCAAATAAAATATTAAAAACTGCAGCAGCCCAGAGATCTGCAGCAAGTAGGACACGACCAGAGGCTGCGTCTCCCTGCACCTCCCATACAGCCGCTGTGTCTTTGAGCCGCCTCCTACTCCTCTCTCCTCCTCCTCCTCCTCTCTCTCGTCCTCCTCTCTCCTCCTCCTCTCTCTCTCCTCCTCCTCCTCTCTCTCCTCCTCTCTCTCCTCCTCCTCCTCCCCTCCTCCTCCTCTTGGCTGCTGTTTTTTCCAGCTCTTAAAAGGTGAAAAACAGATTCTCCTGCTGATTTCACGGAGGTGAAGTGAGGATTTTTTGGAGGGAGCTCCTTCAAAGCGTCCCTGGATCTCTCATATTAGCCGCCATGACACTCAAGACTTTTTTAGTTGTTTATTTTGTTTTTTTAATGTTATTTATTTGTTTCTCTGTTTGTGGCTCAGAAATAAAGAAATCTGCAGGAGAATCTGTTTTTAACCTTTTAAGAGCTGGAAAAAACAGCAGACAGTGGCAAAGAAACGACCTGAAAATCAGCTGAGGGGATTATTATTATATTCTTTTTTATTTTATTGTATATTATTCTGTTGTTTTGTCTTATATTTTTTACTGCTTATTTATAAATTTCTTGTAAAGTTTTATTTATTTCTTGCTTAATTTGAGAGAAACACAGGGGAAAAGATAATGAGCAAGCAATTGTAAAGAGCCATATTTGGCAAAACTGTAATGGAGACCCTTTTTTTGGTCTTTTATTGGTCACGTGATGCTGCGGCCAGGACACCAGCTTTAAAAGGCTGCATTCAAAGCAGTCGTATAACATCATTATCAGAAATGTAATCGAACAACGAGAAAACAAAAACAATAACTGTATATTAAATACAGAAAAAGATGAGAAGACGTTTTAAATAACTGACACAATAGTAACATGATCCAGAGAGGGAAGAAAATGAATGACTCTACTAAAGATCTTTACGGAAACACACAAAGAGGAACGATGGAGGAACATCGCCTGAAGCTGAAATGAGAGCTGCGGCGTGATGTCAGAAGACGTGTTTTTCGGGAGGTCACGTGACGCTGAGGCTGCGTCAGGCTTCAGCTCGTCTGCGTCCTCGTGCTGAAACATCACTCTGCAGTGTCGCTTCTTGTGCTTCAATAAACTTGTGTGTGTTTTGACCCCCCCCCAGCCGCCATGAGCCTCCCCTCCAGTTCGGTGGCGAGGGCGGAGCTGCACAGCGGTAGCGTCTCCCCGCTGTCTTTGGACTCCAGCGTATTCTTCAGTGAGACGGTGGCGTCCTGCATCAGAGACACGCTCGACTTCCTTGTCATCAACGTCGGGGGAAGTCGCTTCATGCTGTCGCAGGAGCAGCTGGCGTCCTACCCGGAGACCCGACTGGGGAAACTGGCGTGCTGCAGTCGAGACTCGGCGCTGGAGCTCTGCGATGACGCCGACTTCCTGGAGAACGAGTTCTTCTTTGACCGGAACTCGCGGACCTTCCAGTAGGTGGCGCCCTGTTCTCCCACCTGAGACACGCAATAACAAACAAAGTGCGTCGCTTTGAGTTATTAACATGGCTGTTCGCGTCCCGGTTTCTCCAAAAATCAACTTTAACTTCTCTGACCAATCAGGTTTCCATTTAAAAAACCTCCAGAAGCGGCGGTTCGTTTGAGGGCGCTGCAGCGTGATTTTTGAGGATTACGATGCATACAGCATCGTGTCATTAACGTGGTTTATCAGCATGTTACTGAAACTGCCGTAAAAACGGCAGCACAGAGCGTCACAATGGTTAGGATTAGAAAGAAGACGCACATGGTGAGGCACAGAAAAACACACGTCAACACAGTAGGTGACCTCTGGACTCCTGCACTCTGGGACGTCGTCACACGCCACCCCGCTCTTTTCATTAAGTGGTTATCGGCAGCGTTACTACCTGACACCGTCCTTCAACGTTTAACATGCGTGTGACCGGGTCTGTCCAGCCGCGTTCTCAAGCGACACCTTCTATGTGAGTTGCACGTGGACACGCCGGTGCCATCTGGCCGTCCGCCAGCGAACAATATAAAGTGCGAGCGTGTGCTCATTTGACGCTGTTCAGCTGCGTCTTGGGCGCAGAAGGTGGCTTTTGGCGTCACGCTCGTACACTGAAAGCACTGACAGAGTGGCGCTATGTGAGGAGTTAGAGCGGGTCGAGTCTGTTAGTCTGTATTCCTGTAACTCGCATCGTGACCTGAGCACACCTCTAAAAGCTGCAGACTTACTGTGTGGCCTGTTTTTCAGAGCGGATCTGACAGCGTGCTTCCTCTCTGTGCTCGCAGGTACGTGATGAACTTTTACCGGACGGGTCACCTGCACGTCAGAGAGGAGCTGTGCGAGATCTCCTTCCTGCAGGAGATCCAGTACTGGGGCATCGACGAGCTACGCATCGACCCCTGCTGCCGCGAGCGTTACTACCGCCGCAAGGACCAGAAAGAGACTCTTGACGTACGGCGAGAGTTTGAGCCTGAGGACGGCGACGAGGACTTTGTGGGCGCCGCCTGCCCGGGTCTCCGCCGCCGCCTGTGGGACCTGCTGGAGAAACCCGAGTCATCGCGTGCCGCTCGCACCTTCGGCTCGCTCTCCATCTTCTTCGTGGTCGTGTCAGTCATCAACATGGTGCTCATCTCGCTGGATTTGGGGGAGGACTTTGGCGTGAGCGGCGTTGGTATTGGCGCACCGCTGCTGTTCGACGCCCTGGAGTACGTGTGCGTGGTGTGGTTCACAGGCGAGCTGGCGCTCCGGTTTCTCTGCGTGAGGGACAAGTGTCGCTTCAGCCGCAGCATCCCCAACGTCATTGACCTGCTGGCCATCCTACCGTTTTACGTGACGCTGGCGGTGGAGAACCTCCACGGAGGGTCCACGGAGCTGGAGAACATGGGCCGCGTGGTGCAGGTCCTGCGACTCCTCAGGTCGCTGCGCATGCTGAAGCTCGGACGACACTCGACAGGTAAAGACGTGATGTCCTCAGGTGCTTTTTGTCTTCATGCGTTCAGTGCATGCAGGTACCACTTGTGTCGTTACTCTCTGTTTACATGATGCTTTTAGCCCGCGTGCACTTTGGATGTTGATGTTGATGTTGATGATGTTGTTGTCATTGTTGATGATAATATTTTTGTTGTTGTAGTCATTGTTGATGTTGATTTTGTTGTTGCTGATGTTGTTGTGGTAGTTGTTGCTGTGGTTGATAATGTTGTTGTTGTTGTTGTTGTTGTTGTTGTTGTTGTTGTTGTTGTTGTTGTTGTTTCAGTGCGATGCCTCTGCCTGGTGATCTGATGTTGTGGATTCTGTTTGTGTTTTTGTTGACATGTTGTTTTTGTTTTTGATGGCAGACCAGTTTCCTCTTTTGGAGATTATGAAGTGAATTTTTTCTCACCGACCCCGTTCGCTTAAAACGAACTCTGGTTTGTTTGTGCGGTGAGTTCGGCTCATCCGGGCAGCTGTGGTGGTTTCGGTCCTTCTGTAGATATGCATTCATGTAAGAACATAGAGGAAGAAGAGCAGAATTTTACAGATCTTTTTATGAAACTTTGTGTGTTCACGTGCGTCGGCGCGTAAACAAAAATAAGACGTGGGTCTCATTTAAAAATGCCATAAAGCTCAGATAAAACTTAGCTCTGGGTCACATGATCAGGGAGACGACCTCCATTCAGTTTCCCTCCACACGTTTTCCCGCCTGTCGGCGGCTCTGAGGGACACGATGCGAGCAGCCAGAGAGAGAAAACGAAATGAAATGATACTCGGTGAGAAGCTGCTGCTGTGAGATTACAGCCAGGAGGTTTTCTGAGGACGAAAACCAAGAGAAGAAGAAAAATTCATTCGTATTTTGGCAAATTCCTTGAGAAGGAGAGAGGAGAGGAAGCGTGTGATGATATTTGTGTCAAACTGGGACGTGCGAGCGCTTTGATCTGAGCGATTTTGGTGAGGATGATGATCCCTGAACTCGACGCATGAATAATGAAGAGAACACGCAGAGCGGGAAGAGGGGGAAAAGGAGGAAAGAGGCGTGAGGGCGAGAGGCATGGCGGCCTCATCAGCATCCGCTCTGTCTTTATTAACAAGCCAAATGTTCACGGAACAAAACATTAAACACAGCGCTGTTATTTTTGCTCCTTTTTTCCACAGATCTGACTTAGTGAACACATTTATCTCAAAGTCTGATCACAGATTATTTTAAATTTTTCTTTTCCCAGATAATCCATTAACCTGACAGGTGTGTCTGATTAATGTTTAATGTTTGTCCGTTTCAGAGGTTGAAAAGTTTTTGTATTTCATATGAACTTTCTGGCCTCTTTGAACTGATATAATTTGAATTTCTGTGTTCGGTTCCTTAAATGTTGGCAGATGAGATGGTTTCTCTCTTTGTCTTCAGCACTTTCTGAGCTCTCACAGTGACGACTTTCACAACGACGACTCTTCACAACGACGACTTTCACGACGACTTTCACAACGACGATTTTTCACAGTGATGACTCTCACAGTGACGATTCTCACAACAACGACTTTCACAGCGACGACTCTTCACAACGACGACTCCTTACAATGACGACTTTCACAACGACGAACGACTCTTCACAATGACGACTTTCACAACGACGACTCTTCACAATGATGACTCTCACAGTGACGACTTTCACAATGACAACTTTCACAACGACGATTTTTCACAATGATGCCTCTCACAGTGACGACTTTCACAACAACGACTTTCACAGCGACCACTCTTCACAACGACGACTAAATGAACAGAAGACTTTGGCTGTTTGGAGGACAGTTTGGTTATTTTCAGTGTAATGACACCGTGACGCGGTCTTTCCAGCAGTGTTCTCAGCTGATGCAGTCCAGCAGTGTTTTATTCGCACAAAAAAGGATCATTTTGGCGTCGTGATCGTCGTTAAAGCTCCATTTCATGAGTTCTTAAGAGGCCGTGCTGTCTGACGGCGTCCCCTGGAAAACGCTGAAATGGGAACTAAATATGATGTGTTACTGAAATGTTCTTGTGTCCTCGCTTGTGTCCAGGACTCAAGTCTCTGGGTCTGACCATCGCTCAGTGCTACGAGGAGGTCGGCCTGCTGCTCCTCTTCCTCGGCGTGGGCATCTCCATCTTTGCCACGGTGGTCTTCACCCTGGAACACGACCTTCCCGGCACCACCTTCACCAGCGTGCCGGCCGCTTGGTGGTGGGCGACCACCTCTATGACCACGGTCGGCTATGGCGACATCCGTCCTGACACGGTAGTGGGGAAGGTGCTGGCCTTCCTCTGCATCCTGTCCGGGATCCTGATCCTGGCACTCCCCATCGCCATCATCAACGAGCGGTTCTCCGCCTGCTACTTCACCCTGAAGGTGAAGGAGGCGGCGATACGGCACAGTGAGATGCTGAAGAGGCTGGCCCGCGGCTCGGTGGGGGGAGCGGTCGAGGGAGGAGGCGTGAACCTGAGGGACGCCTACGCCCGCAGCGTCCTGGACATGTTGAGGCTGCACGGGCGTGAGAGGGCGAGCACCCGGAGCAGCGGAGGAGAAGAACTGTGGTGGTAGAACTGGGAGGCTTGGACCGATCCAGATCTGTCCAGATCAGTCGACATGATCAACTGCAAATAAAAAACCCACAAGAGTCACTCCAGTCCCAGTTTAGAGGAGCTCTGGTCCCAGTTTAGAGGAGCTCTGGTCCCAGTTTAGAGGAGCTCTGGTCAAAGTTTAGAGGAGCTCTGGTCTCAGTCTAGAGGAGCTCTGGTCCCAGTCTAGAGGAGCTCTGGTCTCAGTTTAAAGGACCATTTTACTGAAAATGTGATGTCATGTGATATGTAAACAAACAAATAAAAAACATTTGAGCATTTTTTGATGTTTATAGAGGATGTCATCTGAACTTGAACAAAAATGTTCTGGGAGCTAAAAGAAAATTTGCAGCTGAAAATGTTACTAAAACATTTCATTGGTTGCATCGTACCGTTTTTTTTAAAACGTTTTTAGAACCAAACATTGGGAGCTGCAGGAGTTTCTGTCTTTGTTCATCCTCTGAAAGCTGGACTAACTTATTTTTGACATTTTTTCACAGGTATTTAACTCTTTGAACCCTGAACAAATGGTTTTCATTTCTTTTGAAAACACAGGAAAAAAGGTTGTGAGCCACTTGTAAAAAAAAAAAAGTCTTTCAAAAAGCCATTTAAACTACATCTATAATTATCATCATTTTTATCAAACATTATGTTACAGAATTATTATTATGTTTTACACACTTTTTTCAAGTCATTTTCTTTTTTTTTCCGTCATGTGATCTCTGCTCTGCGGCGGGCAGGTTTTGTGTCACTTCGCTGCTCTTGTTTCCTTTCTGTTTTCTCTCTGTGACTCAGTCATGCAATAAAGGACATCCGTGTGCAGGTCAGAGTGCTCTTTGCAAATATCACAGCGATGGCCTGAAGGCTCGAGGAGAAACAGCAACCTGCGAGCTGCTGCTGCTGCTGCCGTGTTTTTGTTCTTGCACCACAGTGTCGTGTGTGGATCAGCTGCTGTGTGCAGATTTCAGATCATTTCTCTTCTCAAAGGTTTTCGTTTCAGCCCTGGATTACAGCTTTCATTCACTGACAGAAAAGCAGAACGACGTGCTACATCAGCACGTTTGTCACATAGGAAGACGTCACATTGACACTCTTTGTAGACTTCATACTATAATAAACCCCAAACTTTAACCATAACAACCCCAAACTTTAACCATGACAACCCCAAACTTTAACCATTAACAACCCCAAACTTTAACCATGTCAACCCCAAACTTTAACCATAACAACCCCAAACTTTAACCATAACAACCCCAAACTTTAACCATAATAAACCCCAAACTTTAACCATAATAAACCCCAAACTTTAACCATGACAACCCCAAACTTTAACCATAACAACCCCAAACTTTAACCATGACAACCCCAAACTTTAACCATAACAACCCCAAACTTTAACCATAATAAACCCCAAACTTTAACCATAATAAACCCAAACTTTAACCATGACAACCCCAAACTTTAACCATCAACAACCCCAAACTTTAACCATAATAAACCCCAAACA
>NC_056469.1:35948756-35958756 GCF_008729295.1 Plectropomus leopardus | reverse complement strand
TCATCATCATCATCATCATCATCATCATCATCATCATCATCATCATCATCATCATCATCATCATCATCATCTTTCATCATCATCATCATCATCTCATCATCATCATCATCATCATCAGAAATCATCATCATCATCATCATCATCATCATCATCATCATCATCATCATCATCATCATCATCATCATCATCATCATCATCATCATCATCATCATCATCATCTCATCATCATCATCATCATCATCATCATCATCATCATCATCATCATCATCATCATCATCATCATCATCATCATCATCATCATCATCATCATCTCATCACTCATCATATCATCATCATCATCATCATCATCTCATCATCATCATCATCATCATCATCATCATCATCATCATCATCATCATCATCATCACATCATCATCAATCATCATCATCATCATCATCATCATCATCATCATCATCATCATCATCATCATTATCATGAATTCAAAAATGACATTCATGAGTTACCATTTTAGTCCCAACCAAACGCTGATTTTAAGTCTGACCTAACAATTCTTTTTTTTCAGTGTTAGATTTAACAACGTGTCACGGACGCCATGATCCCGTGTCTCTGTAAAGACGTGTCCACCTCACATCGGCGTCTGCTGTCTCTGCCGCCGTCAGGTGACTCTCTCTCTGTCTTCCATGTCGGTGGCTGGTGTGGGAGCGTTGCTCTGGTCGCTGTGAAGTCTCTCTGGATGTGGACTCGGTTTTTTTTGCCTTGAATGAAAATGCAAATGGTGATGTTCTAGTTTTTTTGGGGCTGTGCAGCCGAAGAGGCATCAAACGCTGAAAATTCAGGTCAGCTGTGAAGCAGAGAAGGAAGTCATCTGACGGAGCTGTGCTGAAGGTGCTGCCTGCCAAAATGAAATTCAGTACAGAGGAGGGGGGCTGAGGTTTTGACCTGGTTGAAACTTGGATCTGGGTCTTTGTACTCAACTGTGTCTCTCTGTCTGTGAATGGCGTCCTCGGTTTGTCCTGGTGTTTGACGGCGTGACGTCATCCAAACGAGCGTCAGTCACGGTCACAGACCAGGATTCGTCAGCTACATGTTAGATCGGAGCCATTTTAGACCAGATCTGATCATGAACACACACTAAAAACATTGATTGACAATTATTTAGACATTTTATGTGTTTTATACGCTTTTAGACTGTGAACCTTTGTTTTTTTGTGGTTAACACAGATTCTGGAGCGAGACAGACGGCTGCGAAACTCTCACTGTTCAAAACAGAAAAACCAGACCAACTCCAGGTCAGGTGAACAGCAGACACTCAGGAGCTGTTGTCTCAGCAGGACTTAACCCTTTCAGCTCTCAGGCTCTGAAGAAAACCAGTCAAATGACAGTTCAGCGCAAAAACACCTGACACTTAAAAAAAGAGATGGACTCTGTTTTAAACACACACACACACACACACACACACACACACAACACACACACACACACGACAGAGAGAGCAGACATTTTCTTAATTATCACACTGTTTTTAAAAATTTTAATGTGTGTGCAGCATTAGACACGTCGCTCTATGACATTGAGTGGTGTCACTGCTCTGTCACCTCAGCGTGTCTCCTCTGTGATAACAACAACCAGTGATGACAATATTTAATCCAACTAAAAACTCGATTTTTTCATGTCTCAGCAAAAAATTAGACACGTTTTACCTTCATCTGTAAACTGACATGTTTTCACTGACACGCAGATAAAAATTAAACTGCCCAAATGAACTCGACTGCCTGAAGTGAAGTTTGACACTGTTTTGAGCCGTCTGATCCAAAAACCTCTCACAATTTGTTTAATTGTCGTCCATGCTGAAATCTGCTCTGCTCGATCACGGCCTGACTCGCTCACTCTCCTGTCCGACTTGGAGCCGTCTGAGTCCAGTTCCCAAAAGCTCGTCTTCCCTCCAGCATGTCGAGTTTCCCCAGAGAAGCTCGTTTTTTCCACCACGCTGCAGCTCAGCTCACCCCTCCTCTGCTCCTCTCTCTCCTCTCTCCTCTCCACCGTCCTCTCCTGCTCCTCCCCCTCTCCTCCTCTGCTCAGCTCTCCTCCTCTGCTCCTGGCCTCCTCCCCTCATTGTTTCTGCTCCTGATCCTCCTGCTCTCCTCACTCTGACGCTCCATCCGTCAGCACTCGATGACCTCTCTCCTGATAGGCTGTCACGGCTGCTCTTCTCTCCCGCAAAAGCTCCTCTCCTCCTCTGAGCTCCCCTCCTCTCGACGCTCCTCTCCTCCTCCAACCCTCCCTCTGCCCCTCTCCTCCTCTGCGTCCATCGCTCTGCCCTGTTACAGATGCAGTCAGAATCGCATCTTTGCATTGAAATTGTATGTACCTCCCAGCAGAGATCATTTGAGGCTGCACGGGTCACCTGTGTGTGAGAGTCTTTGTGTGGTTGAAAAAACACACGCTGGTCTCTCCAGCTGGTGCAGAACGCTGCTGCTCGTGTTCTAACAGGAACCAAGAAAAGGGATCATATCTCTCCTGTTTCAGCTTCTCTGCACTGGCTCCCTGTGAAATCCAGGATTGAGTTTAAAATCCTCCTCCTTACTTACAAAGCTCTAAATGTTCAGGCTCCATCCTATCTGTCACAGCTCATAGTTCCCTGTCGACCCTCAAGATCACTGTGCTCTGAAAACGCAGGGTTACTTGTGGTTCCCAAAGTCTCCAAAAGTAGGATGGGAACCAGAGCCTTCAGCTACCACGCTCCTCTCCTATGGAACCATCTTCCAGGTTCGGTCAGGAGGCAGGCAGACACCGTCTCCACTTTTAAGGGTAGACTTAAGACCTTCCTCTTTGATAAATCTTATAATTAGGGCTGGCTCAGGCTGCCTGGACCTGCCCCTAGTTAGGCTGACATAGGTTTAATCTGCTGGAGGACTTCCTCTGATACGCTGAGCTCCTTCATCCTTCTTTCTTCCCTCCTCATGAAATCCATCTGAAAAGGCTCATGTCTGTTTACTGCATTACGCTAACTCCGTTGCCTCTCCGGAGCGTTCCTGCTCCCTTGTCTCCTAGTTTTTCTTGGATCCTGGCTGCAGTCTGCATGCAGCGCCTGATCGTGGTGATAGCTGTGCTGTGTTGTGATCCTGCCTTTGGTTGTTGTGCTCGTGCTGTGCCTGCACTGATACTGTACCTCCGGCTCGCCCCGATCGTGGCCTTGGTTTTGCCGTCGCTGTGGTCCTGTCTGAAGCTACGCCTGTGTTGTGGATCCTGGTTACGTCGATGCCGTGGTCACGCTTGACGGGACCTCCTACTGCCATTATTATGAGCCACGCCTCCACTATCAATATACGCATGGGACTCTGATCCACACCCACAATATTATCTTCGAGTGCATTTAGTGATTTCAGACCTATCGTTATTGTGATATGACATGCATTTGTTTTTGTTTCCTTTTTTTGCTGTGCCTCTCTCTCCCTCTCCCCCTCTCTCCCCCCCCTCTCCCCCCTCCCCCCCCCCTCCCCCTCTCCCCCTCTCTCTCTTTCTTTTTTTTTTTTTGTCATAATTGTAATTCAATTTGTTATATACGACATCTATCACTCGTCTGTCCGTCCTGAAGAGGGATCATCTTCCTCTGCTTTGAAACTCTTCCTGAGGTTTTTCCTCCTTTTTTTTCCCGTTCAGGGGTTCTTTTTCGGGAGTTTTTCCTCGGGTGATGTGAGGGTCTGAAAAGGGCAGAGGGATGGTGCCTGCTGTAAAGCCCTCTGAGGTAAACCTGTTTTGTGATAAAGGGCTCTATAAATAAAATTGACTTGAATTGACTTTAAAGCTGAAAGAACTGCAAAGTGATGATGAGCGCAGCGTTTTTGTTTTTACGCCCACCACACTGCACCATACGGCACACACGTGAACATGTATATAGCATATGAAGATAAGTTTTTATACATCATATCTTTATTTCTCCTTTCTGTTGCCCGATTATTTGTTATACATGTATACATCAGTATAAATAATTAGTATTTGTACTTATTTACGTAAACCGTACAAACGTGGGCATGAAGAGAAACGCAGTTTCACTTCCTGTATGTCAACAGACGTCTCAGAATTGACGATAAAGCTGACTCCGCTGTGTCAGAATCAGACGGATGTGTGACATCTGATCTGATCAGTGTGTTTTCTCTGCTGTGTAATCAGCTGAAAATCAGAAGGACACACGGGGAGCAGCTCCTCGTCCTCACAGACCGCCATGTTTCTACAGGAGCCCAGAGCAGACAAACCAGCGGCTTGCACTGACGGACACGCTCACTCAGGTTTTGGTGTGAGACCCCTGAGAGACGAGCAGCACACCAGAAAAAACACACAGAATTTAAACATGCAGCTGTCTTTATGGCGTGTTTGAATCACCTCACACAGTCCTGCAGTGTTTAACACACACGTGACCGCTACTGTGCGGCTGCGCTCTCTCAGTGACGCCGCTGTGCACGTTGCATGTGGACGCGGTGTCTCTGTTGTGTCAAAAAAAAGCGTGTTCCCCTGTCGAATAGCGTTTCCCCCATTCCTTTTTTTGGTCAGGACTGAGGGTTTGGGTCGGGTTTAGGTGGAGGGGAAACTGTCCGCCGGTGTAAAAACGCCCTCGCTCGTGAAATATTCATTCTGTTTTTTTTACGTAAAGCTGCTCGTCAACGTCACGTCTCTTGTCCTGGTTTTAAGAGAAACGAAGGCCCGACAGGCTGAAATACTGTCAGCTGATGGTGATGGTGATATTTGCTGCAGCTCTCAGCAGGGAAACACTTTGATCACAGTCAGCGGCTCAGAAATAACGACCACACCGCAGAGCGTTCCTGCCTTCCCACAATCCCCAGTGTGGGACTGGTCGTTAGCCCAGTTGTGTTGGGCGGGAAATGTCGTCGGATCTCTGAGGTCTCTGAGACGGCTCCAAGGACGAAGCTGCAGGTGTCTGTCCGACTGTGACTGAGGTGTTGAGGAAACCAGGCCAGCGTCTCTCTCTCAGGACGTCCGCAGGCTGCAAACTGGGTCACATTCGCACACTGCGGGATCTCAATTTTCTTGCACCATCGAAAATCATCACTTTATCCTCAATGTTTTCTGTAAAATACATCACCATAATCTGTCTGTCCCTTTTATCAGCCTTGGACAGAGATGTGTCATCACTGTCCTCGCTGGCTCCACATTCTCCATCAGTTTCAGATTTTTTTGTAAAACAAAAACTGACTGTTTTGTGGTGTGATGGCGATGCTCAGACTGTCGCTGTTGTCCTCTGAGGACCATCTTGACATGAGTCCAGAGGATATGTTCTGGAAATCTGGCCTGGTCGTTCATGTTGAGCTGTTAACCCCGTGAATCCGAGCACGTTGGTCTGATTGCTTTCAGAGTTTATTCAGGAGGCAAAAGGCAGTGAGCAAGAGGGAAATACTTCTGTGTTGAATGTCCAGAAAAGTTATTCATAATTTTTCTAAAAAAATATATATTTAAATAATGTACTAAATTATAAATTAAATTATGGGCTCATTTCTCTTTTTTTGCGATTATTCTTAGCTAATTTTCTTGCCTTGTTGAGTTTCTCCTCATGTTTTTGCAAGAAATCGGACTCATTTGCAGAGAGAAAAGCTCACAGTATCAACCCTTTTTTTGGACACAAACAACATTTTGGGTTCTGATTCATGTTTCTCTGATCTGATATTTTTTCTTCTTTAATCCAGTTTTTTCAGAGTTGTCAGTCGACTGTTTGTCGTGTCGAAATTCAGTCCGTCTGTGAATGTTGGAGGCTTTCTTTCGTCTGTGAGTTTCCTCTGTTGGAGTGAAACTGGAGGCTTTGCTGTGAGCTGTCTGCTCTGCAGAAACACTCGGATGTTTGTCCTCTTTTAGGAGCCGCAGAGACGACAAAAAGACAGTCAAAAGGAGACAATGACAAACTTATCAGGGACAAGTGAACAAAAACTGATGTTTGTGTTTCTTTTTGTCTTTTTCTTTCTCTGATAATCTGTCTGTCTGTCCTGTCTCTGTCTGTCTGTCTGTCTGTCTGTCTGTCTGTCTCTGTCTGTCTGTCTGACTCTGTCTGTCTGTCTCTCTGACTGTCTGTCTGTCTGTCTGTCTGTCTCTGTCTGTCTGTCTGTCTGTCTGTCTGTCTGTCTGTCTGTCTGTCTGTCTGTCTGTCTGTCTGTCTGTCTGTCTCTCTGTCTCTCTGTCTGTCTGTCTGTCTGTCTGTCTGTCTCTCTGTCTGTCTGTCTCTCTCTGTCTGTCTGTCTGTCTCTGTCTGTCTCTCTGTCTGTCTCTCTGTCTGTCTGTCTGTCTGTCTGTCTGTCTGTCTGTCTGTCTCTGTCTGTCTGTCTCTGTCTGTCTGTCTGTCTGTCTCTGTCTGTCTGTCTGTCTGTCTGTCTCTGTCTGTCTCTGTCTGTCTGTCTGTCTGTCTGTCTGTCTGTCTCTCTGTCTGTCTGTCTGTCTGTCTCTCTGTCTCTCTGTCTGTCTGTCTCTCTCTGTCTGTCTGTCTGTCTGTCTGTCTCTCTGTCTGTCTCTCTGTCTGTCTCTGTCTGTCTGTCTGTCTGTCTGTCTGTCTGTCTGTCTGTCTCTCTGTCTGTCTGTCTGTCTGTCTGTCTGTCTGTCTGTCTGTCTGTCTGTCTGTCTGTCTGTCTCTGTCTGTCTGTCTGTCTGTCTGTCTGTCACTGTCTGTCTGTCTGTCTGTCTGTCTGTCTGTCTGTCTGTCTGTCTGTCTCTGTCTGTCTGTCTGTCTCTCTGTCTTCTGTCTTTTCTGTCTTCTTAACCTCTCTTCAGCTCTGTCTGTCTGTCTAAAGTCTCTATTACTCAACTCACTCTTAGTCTGTCTCCACTCTTAATATTACAAACACACTCTGCACACAAAATGTGCATATCATACATCTGTCTCTCTCTCTCTTTCATACAGATTATTTTTTAACCCCTCTCATCAGTCCTAAACACAAGAGCATAAATGAAGCTTAATCTCAACAACAGATGTGACGGAAACATCTGATGTTTACCTGTGGGACCACGATGACGATGATGATGACGATGATGATGACGTCATGATGATGATGATGATGAAATTTTCATGATCACACACAACAAAATTACATCACACCTGATGGTTTTTGCAGAGAGGAGGCTGATCAGACTCTGAGTGTGACTCTGAACTCTGAGATGAGAAACTCTGAGTTTTGGGGTCCAGATCAGCTGATCTGAATCTGTCCAATCAGCTCTGAGCGTGTTCACTCTAGTTCGGCGTGTGCACGACCTCGAAAAAAAAGCCGTCATCAACGGAGCCCCGATACCACTCTTCACCGCGCCGAAACAGAAACTGAGCTCCTCTCCCGTCGGAGCTCGAGAAGCTCGTGCTGCCTACGGAGAATACGAGCTCATATTTCAGGAAGAAAAAAAAAATACAATCCTCTCCTGACGTAAGACGCTGCGAAATAATTCTGCTTCGATATCGATCAGATTGCAAAAATACGGACAATCAGTGTTTGACCGTTTGCTTCAGGTGGGAGGAGACAGGTAAAGTCTGTGTTTTCTTATGTCACACACCATCATGGCAGCGTTTTCAGCCTGACGCCGTCCTGCAGCGATTTGATTGGATGTGACACTTTCATAGAAAAAATGACGCCTCTGTTTGACCCTGAATGGTGGATTTTTGAAGCAGCTGAAAATGTGTCTGAGTCACAGAAATATCAAAAAGAAAACCACACACTCTTCGTCCCTCGGGCTGTCTCTCTGTCCCTAACACCTAAGGCTGTCTCTCCGTCCCTCGGGGCTGTCTCTCTGTCCCTAAGGCTGTCACTCCGTCCCTCGGGCTGTGTCTCTCTTCCCTAAGGCTGTCTCACGTCCCTCAGTCTGCTGATTCTCTGTCCCTCGGGCTCTCTCTGTCTCTTTCTATGTGTCCTCTTTGGCAACGTCGTCTGTCTTAATTTAGCTTCAGTAACATCATCACTTTTCTTGTGTGATGACGTTTATTTTATGATTTAATTAATTTACATGATACACACATTTTCCAGAGTTACGGCTTTAAATCCGGAGTTCATAATGTTTTCCTGTTGACATTTTGCAGCCGGCGGGGTCTAAAGACTGAAAAAAAGAAACAAATAAATAAGTATCATTTTCTAAATGACGCATTTTTAACTTAAATCTTTGACTGTTGTCATTTAAGAGCATATTTAAGCTGCAGTATTTTTGAGGAAAAAAAAAATAATACATGAACATAAAGTTGGAAGTTTAAAGAAACAAATCAGTTTTTTGTTGACACAAAAGACAACAACTGATAGAATTCTGAAGACTTTCACTTTTTAAATGACAGCTTTATCTTGTGATTTTATTTTTCTTGTACTATTTTTGATTATTTATGGATGTAATGACTCAGCTTCAATGTTGTTAAAAAACTACCTTAGTGAACGTTTTGAAAGTGAGTTAAAAAATGAAAGTCAACACTAAGTCTTTTTCATTTTTCATTTAAAAGTATTTTTTGTATTCATTCTTTTCACTTTATTATAAAATTATTCATTCTGTGATTTCAAAAAATTGAATATGTACATCTCAAAATGCCATGATTATAATGTACAATGTGTTTTTTTTTAAATTATGACAGAGTTTTTCAGTCATTTAATCAATTTATTTGTGACATTGAAAATATATGAAATTAGTATTTTTTTATAGTAAATGACTTAACTACAAAATTACTTTATTGATATAGTAATTAAAGACATTTTACAATTATTAATTTAAAAGCCATTTTCAATAAGTATTATTTATCATGGAGTTGTTGTGTATTCTTTCAATTTCTAGAAGTTATAAAAGAATGACTTAAATTTCATATCACATTGAAATTTTTTTTTTCCTGTAAATTTTGACTTCATTGTTGTAATCAATATGACTGAAGGAGTCAGACCGCCCTCTGCTGGAAACACACACTCAACATTAAATAATGACATGAAAGTGCTTCATAAATCAGCTGCGTCCTCAGAGGACTAATCACACACGCCAGCACAGCTACAGTTTCTGCGTCGACACGGACACTCAAAATCCTGACTGTGACAGCTGGAGGCTCAGCAGCATGAACTCTGAGCACAAAGCTTTTCCCAAAAAACTGACAGTTTAAATCTTATTTCTGCAAAACTCGGAACACCAATCACTGCACCACTGAACGCACAAAAAAAAACACACGAATCTGCTCTGACTCTCTGATTTATCTTCTCAGCATTTTCTGTAAAATCTTTTAATTTTCTCAGTCTTGTGTTTTGTGTCATGTTTGATGTTTAGTTTTGTGTGGATGAAATTGTTTTTTTTATGGCTGCAGCATGACTAATAATGTCTCACTTTGTGGGGATTATAAAGTTAATCTTGAATCTTGAATTACCATTATGGCAATACTGTCACAAAATGTCCATCATGCAATATACCATCATTTTGGAAAATTTTTTTCCCGTTTTGCCACCGAAAAGGTTCCCATGGAAATTTTGAAATGAAAAAAGAAAAATGAAAAAAAATGTAGTTTTACCATGTGTGTGTTGTGTGTGTGTGTGTGTGTGTGTGTGTGTGTGTTGTGTGTGTGTGTGTGTGTGTGTGTGTGTGTGTGTGGTGTGTGTGTGTGTGTGGGGGGGTGGGATCAGCTGTTTTAATGGGTGTGGGGTGTGTGTGTGGGTGTGTGGGGGGGGGGATATGGGGGTGTGGTGTGTGTGGGTGGGTGTGCATGGGTGCATGGGTGTGTGTGTGGTGTGTGGGGGGGGGGGGTGTGTGGGTGTGTGTGGCGTGTGGTGGGGGTGTGTGGGTGTGTGTGTGTGTGTGGTGTGGTGGGGTGGGGGGGGCGGGGGGGGTGCAATGTGTGTTGTGTGTGTGTGGGGGGTGTGTGGTGTGGGGGGGGGGGGTGGGGGGGGGGGGGGGTGTGGGGGGGGGGTGCATGTGTGGGGGGGGTGTGGGGGTGGGGGGTGGGGGGGTGTGGGGGGGGGGGGTGTGCGTGGGTGTGTGTGTGTGGGTGTGGGGGTGTGTGTGTGGGGGCTTGTT
>NC_056469.1:35926256-35941256 GCF_008729295.1 Plectropomus leopardus | reverse complement strand
TGGGGGTGGGTGGGGGTGGGGGGGGTGGGGTTAAAAATCAACAGTACCAGTGGGGGGGGGGAGAGGAAGGGGGCTTCAGCCCCCCACAGTGGGGTCAACAGATGACCCTGGACAAAACTGGGGGGGGTAAACATAACTTCGGGTTTCACACTGGTGGGGGGGGTCCAAAAGTGGGGGTGTCCACTGTGGGGGGGGGGGGGGGGGGGGAAATGACTGGGTGGGGGGTCACGGGGTGGGTGCAACAAACTCATTTTTTTTGTACACACACAGTTGCAGACAGACATGCAGTCATTTTTTCTTTGATGTTTTATTTTCAGGGGGGGTGGGGGGGGGCACAGGGGTTTGGGTAATTTTAAAAACAACCAAAAAAGGGGGGGGTTGGTCAAAAATTATCACATCTGAATGGGGGTAAAACAAGGGGGGGGTACAACAAACACAACTTGGGTAAGGTCGAACAAAAAATTTACAACAGAAGGGGGGGGGGGTCACAGAGGGGGGAGAAATGTGAGGGGGGGGTACACACAGGGGTTTTAGTTTTTTTTTTTTTTTAAACAGTGGGGGGTGGGGGGGGGGGGATTGCATTCAACAGTTTTAAAAGTGGGGGGGGGGGGGTTTTCATTAAAAAAGTTTCAAATTTGAAAGTTCAAAGGAATGGGGGGGGGGGGGGGAGGGGGGTTAAGTGGGGTAAATCCCTGAGGGGGGTGTTAAGTTGTAAAGGGGGGGTTAAAAATCATGTGAAACTGAAAATGGGTCATTTCTCTGGGGGTGTGGATCAACAGGGGGTCGGGGGGGGGAAAGTGGGGGGGGGGGGGGGGGTTCTGGGTTTGTGGGGGGGTGAGGGGGGGAAACACTAAAAAACAAAACCATTTTAACTGGAAATCAAGGGGGGGGGGGGGGGGGGGGGGGGTACAAAACCAACCATCCATGGTGGGGGGGAACTTTGGGTGTCCACATCTCTGATGTCACAGGGGGGGGGGGGGGGTCTCACAAGGGGTCTCTGCTGGGGGGGGTCGGGGGGGGGGTCACAATACAGAAATCTGGGGGGGTGATTTTCAAGGTTGAAAAGGGGGGGGGGGGGGTGGGGGGGGGGTTTTTTTAAAAAAAATCAACAAAAAATATAAAAAACAACAATAACTTTTGGGTTTTTTGGGTTTTGGGAGGGGTCAGAATTTTTTGAAGGGGGGACAGGTCTGGGGTTTTCACTGTCACATTTACACACACACACACACAACACACACAGGGGGGGGGGTGTCTCACAGGGTTGTTTACTCTCTCTCTCTTTCACAGTTTTGAACACATTTGGGACACACAAACACACACACACACACACACACAAATTTTGGTTTTTGGGGGGGTGGGGGGGCTTACAAATTGGGGGGGGGTAAATTCTCATTTTAAAGTCACCAATTACTAAAAAAAAATTAAAATAAAATCTTCAAACAATGATTTGGGGACACCTAACATTGATAAAATAAAACTGTGCCAGTTACAATCGTGGGGGGGGGGGGGGAGGGTCCATTGTTTAAAGGATCTGTTTTGGGGGGGGGGGGCAAAAGACACTGGGGCTTTTATTTCAAGTTTTGTTACTCCAAAGGGTCACGGGTACACATTCAGGGGGGGGTAAAAACAGACACATTCACAATTGGGCAGGGGGGGGGGGGGGGACACATTTTCACACAGGGACAGCAGGCTGTTAGGGGGTTTACAAAAGCCGGGGGGGGGTTTTTGGGGGGGGGGTTGAAAAACGGTGTTTAAGCTCTGGGGTGGGGGCTGGAGTCTTAACCAGAGTCTGTAGTGGGAGTCCGGGTTTTTTTGGTTCGTGGGTGTCTGGGTATCAGCAGGGGTTTTTTGGGGGGGGGGGGGGGGGGGGAAGTTTGCACAGTCCGGGGGGGAGATTTTTTTTGGGTGCATGCAGTTTCAAATTGCCTGCCTCACCATGGGGGGGTTTTGGTTTTCAGGTTTGGGGAGGGATGGCTCCTGGGGGACCGATGCACTGGGTCGGGGTGGGGGGGGGGGGGGGGAGCCGGTTTTTTTGTTCCACTTTTTTGATTTTTGGGGGGGGGGGGGGTCCTTTTTGACTGTAAAAAAAGGGGTGTGGCTTAGGGGATGGCCTGGGGGGGCCAATTCGCTGCTTGGGGGGAAGCCGCATTTGCAGCAGGGGGCCGCTTTCTGAAGGGGGAATGACATTTTTGGGTTTTTTTTGGGGGGGGGAAACGGGGGTATTGGGGGGTTTTGGGGCAGGAGGGGGGGGGGGGGGGGGGTCAGTTCTGTGGTTTGCCGTACCCCGTGGGTCTGCAGGTGGGGGGATCTTGGTGACCAGTTTTTTGGGGGTTTGGGCATTGGGGGGGGGGGCCTGTGGTCAAAAACAGGATTCTGGGGGGACAAACGTGCATGTTTGGGGCCCCGGGGGGGTCTGCTGGGGGTTTTTCCATGTGGGGGTGATTGTTTTTGCCTGTTTGGTTGGTTTGGGTGGGGGGGCCGTGTGTGGTGTGTGTTGTTGTTGTTGTGGGTGTTCATGTATGAGGTGCCAAAGTCTGCATCATTAACACGCCGTCATTGCGCACTGATGACAAAACCGAGCGTTTGCAAAACAATGGCTGACGTTTTCCGGACCGTACCACAGCCCGCGCAGTTCATGTGTGTTGCCGCACAAAAACACAGCATCATCAAAACACCGGGCAAGCACACACACACTGTTGCATTGTTCACACACGTTTGCACACGCACTCTGCACACACAACAAAAAACATTTGGTCTCAGTTCACTTTTTTGCGTCCAATCACAAACACGCATTTAAGACGGTTTGTGACGACAAAACGAAAATGTTGGATCAACCGATCTGTCTGAGTTAACTCAATTATGTTTTTACCGGTTCACACCCTTCAAAATCTCCAGGGGATTTATTGAAATCCCTGCAGGGGGACATTATTGGGAACCCATATTTAAAAGTAAACTGTCACTGATTCTGTTTGTCTGCTGTTTAAACATGTCACAGTTGTCCCCAATGAGAAATGAATCTGTTCTACAGTGTGTCCCCCATGCTGTGTCTGTTTGTGTCTGTCCAGTCAAACACATTGTTCATTTGAGCTTCAAAGAAAAAAGCTCATTAACAAAAACTAAGTGTGTCCCTGTGTTCCAGGTTCTGTTCTGTGTCTGTGTTCTGCAAGACTCTGATGACAGATTGGTTCCACAGTTTTGTCTCTTCTGTCCTGTTTCCAGAAATTTCAATTGACAGTCTGAGTTTTTTCCTGACTGTCAGTGTTTTCAAATGAAATTTGAAACATTTCACATGATTAAAGGTTTCATGCATAATTTTATTATTATTATTTTCAATTTTGATTTTTTCCAGGTTTTCACCATGATTTCTGTGCATTTTCACAGTCTTCAGGTTGAAAAACAAACTCAAAATTTTTCAATTTAAGGGATATTTGTCAAGTCTCCGAAAAACAAAAAGATTTCACATTGACTGTACTGATGTCAAATTTTTGACACACAAAAGACGCTTGAAGTTTGAAAAAACTGGCTGCTTAAAACTGTTCAAAAATCTCAAAGTTTGAAAAATTTTTGAAAAAAAAAAACTTTTTACAGATTTTTTTTAACATGGACAAATAAATAATTCATGAAATGAGAAAAAAACACACAATAAAAACAGATCAAAAGTCCAAAACAAATCAAGGTAAACTTCAAATCACACAGTTTTTCACTGTAAATTCAGCAAAGTCCAAATCACTTTGAAACTTGTTCAAAGTCATCCACAGATCAGCAGATGTGATCTGTTTTTAAGTGTCCAAAAAAATCATTTCAAGAGATCTCAGAAAAGTTCCTAACTGCTTTCGCATCAGATGTTTTTGTTTACATTTTATTTGAAAATCAGAACTGCCGTTTTGGGAATTTCATCAGGCTTTTTTTTAAAAAAAAAAAAAACATGTTCAGGAAATGAAAGAAAAGTTCACTTTGAATCAACAATTTTTGATCAATTCAAAAAGTTTGACTTGGACACAAGTGTTTTTGAAAATCACTGACACACTGAGAGTTTGTGACACATGACTGTTGTAGTGCAGTTTGTGAAAAACTGTTTCGTGGTGATTTTTCATGATACTGTTTAATTTCATTGAAAGAAATCAGTTAACACAAAAAAAATTCTGGCACAAATCAAAAAAAATAAAAAGTTCAGTGTTACAAAATCAAACATCTCTTATGTTTTATATTATATTTCAGCTGAATAATTATTTTTTATTATTTCCAAGTCAAAAGTGTGGATCTTAAAGCGTGATTTTTCACTCATTGTCTATAATCTGTTCAGGCTGCAGTTCCAGTGTAAACACTCAGAACAGAACTGATGATTCACAAAAAAGTAAACACTGTTTAAATTGTAAGGCATCACAGTCAGCTGCTGTTTGACTCACATGCCGGGCTGTTTTATTGATGTCTGCTCTGTGTGTGTGTGAAACACATGTGTGTGTGTGTGTGTCAGCATGTGTGTACAAACGACAGTGTAGAGTCACAGGATGAGGTGTCTGTGTGACTCTTGAGAGAGAGAGTCAAGTGAGGACTGAAAACATGTTTGTTAGACATTTCTGTTTTCTGAGAAACACAGTTTTACATGTCAGAAACTGAGCTCTTTCAAGAGAGCAGTCAGTGAAGACAGCCTCGTGACCAAAAAGGAGTCAAACTAACAACTGCTGAGCTCACCATGTGTGCTGCCAGTCGTCGGCTGTCACATTGCTCTGCTCCCTGTGTGTGTTTCAAAATGGCTCAAGCATATTATATATTAAATATATAATTATGAATACTTCACTGGACATTTTTCCTTAGCTTTTAAAAAATAGTCTCCTACACCTACCAGTCTGTTTTTGTGTCTCTCTTGATAACACCATCGTCATGGTTTCACTAAAACGAACATATCTGTCTGCGTGATCTAAGCAGCTAACTAACGTTATCTCCAGCAGCTCGGTTTATACATCCAAAGAACCGTATAAAAGTGAGCTGCATGGTAACCATGGTAACCAGAGCGCGTCTCTAATAGAGACAGGCCTTTGTCCGTCAGAGTGGAGTCTCAGCGGGTTGGGGAAAGAGACAAAAGTAAACTCTGCGGGGACAGTTGTGGCACTTGCTGCTTATCTGCAGGTGTGGACAGAAAAAAAGGAACAGGTGGACAGAGCCACGCCCTTTCAGGTGAGTCTGAAAAACTACCTGAGTCTGTCAGCTGCCGAGCCGGACTGCACGTGTGTCCAGGTGAGTGTCCCCGCCCTGCACACTGCTGCTGTCCACATACATTCCTCACTGAGACTCCGAAACAAACTGCACCAAAAAAAACAAAACTAACATCAAGACCGTGCTTGACGCAGTCCAGGAGCATCCGGCTGAGTCATGTTTGTAACGGCCCTCCTCTGGTCCGGCCTGCTCTGCTGGAGTATTTGTCTTCACGCTGAGAGGTCGCTCCACAACACCAGGAAGTCAGCCGGCAGAAAAGTGGGTCACACGCTTCCTCCGTCTTTCATGTTTTCCGGTTTGTGAGTCAGTGGTGGCGGTAAACAGCCTCGCCGCCCTGCAAATACTATTCCTGTTTGTGTGAAATAGCAGCTGCTGCTCTCACAGGGTTCCCGAACACACCGCCGCCACGGCAACGTGTGTGTGTGTGTGTGTGTGTGTGTGTGAGATAAAAACAGGGTCATCAGCTGAACTGAGCGGACATTAATAAACCTCACACACTCACAGGGAGAGAAAACTGGGCTCTGCTGGCGTCTGTGAGGAGCCTCGGGGGGTCACACTTCACAAAGTCAATAAGCGGTTTGTGTTTGGGTTTTTGGAGAGTCTTGTTTGTGTGTTTGAGCGTGTAAACACCAGATTCTGTGAATGACAAACCCAAAAATGTTTGCTGGAGACCTTCGAACGTGAGTAACCTGATCTCGTGGGCTCATGTAATCAAGGACTGTTCTCTGCCCAAAGTCATCAAGCAGCAAATGCTTTGACAGCTTTCATCATCAAAAGCCACCTTTGTGTCTGCATGAAACACCACTGACCGCCCCTTCTGCGTCCACATGTTACGCCGTAGGTCTCCCTCTGCATGTTGAAAGAGGACAAACACAAACTGCTGCCCATCAGTCCACCTCATAACAATCATACTTTTTGTTTTTAGGCACCTCTCAAAGCACTCAAGGACAAGACACAGTTAAAAACAAGCTGCAAGGCCTCCTGAGATCAGAAACAACTCTTCAGGGATTATTAACCCCTTAGTGACTGTTTGTCTCATTTTAGTCTCTTTTCCTCTTCCTGTTGTGATAACTGTGTGTGTTGATGCATGTGTCCTAAATGTAGTCCAGATTGTGTATTTGAGTGTAATCAGTGAATTTGCAGCTCAGCTCCTACAATAAGTCTAAAATACACTGTGGAAACTAAATAGTTACATTCAGACTGTTCAGGTCCAAAAATGCTCCATTGAAACCCATTCAAACTGACATTTTTGATCCCACAGCCATCAGAGCAGAAAAACAGGACTTGTATTATTTCTGGGTGTCATTCTGGGCTTTTGACTCTGAATTTGTCATTTTGACTATTTTCCACCTGATGAGGTCATTTTGACCATATTTGGCATCTGGAGGAAATACATGCTATTTCCACTAGGTGACCTGTCACAGTCAATGTAGCTGCTGATCACTGACATATCCCAGACTGTCAGCAGCTACACTCACACACTGACATATCCCAGACTGTCAGCAGCTACACTCACACACTGACATATCCCAGACTGTCAGCAGCTACACTCACACACTGACATATCCCAGACTGTCAGCAGCTACACTCACACACTGAGGAGGAAGAGACTCAACATCATTCAGTTTTTTCATTTAAAAACATAGTGGCATCATGACAGAAACCTGGCATCTAAAGGGTTGCCTTTCTGAATATTCAGGAATATGTGATATTTATTATTAGGACTGATGTTGGTTAAAAAATTAACTCAGTGTAAGTAAAAGATTATATCAATGTCATGTATCGCCTGATTTTGAAAAGTGTGTTTTGTGCGCAGAGTGGTGTGAGTGTGTGTGATATTTAAGTGGGCCCTCAGGGGTTAATAAGCAGTAAGAAGTTGAGGTAGTTAGCATGTAACATGTAACATGTGAGTGTGTTAATTTGAGGCGTCAGATGATATGAAACCTTTCAGTGTTTGATCATCTCAATAACTGATCTGTTGGCTGTAATCAGCGAGGCTGTGCTTGTGTTTACACCACAGGCCATCAGGCTCGCAGCGCTGCAGCTAATAAATCCTGTGATATTACTTCCTGCCATGTGCAACCTCCTCACATTCCTGCGAGAGAGCGCGAGGGGTGTGTCTGAGAGGAACGGCCCCTCGCTCTCTTTGAATGGGAGAAACAAACTCGGTGAACTCGGGCTGCTGGCAGTGCTCCAACTGCTATCAAAGTTGATCCTGTGGCTGAAAGGCCTGTTTTCTTTTCTGCTCGGCCTCCTTTCAGCTGAAGAGCCGACCGCCACAATAACGCTCACAAACGGAAAGTTTCACGCATTTAAGCCACTGAGAGAAACTGCATTTAAAGATACACTTCCCACATTAGTCACGGTGCCTCAAACTTCACGCCACCGGGAGGAAACTTTACCCAAAAAAAGTAGCATTTCCTCTGGTTAACCCTTTGAAATCTGGTATGACTTCACTTTTCATGTGCTGCTTTCAGGCACCCACAAATCTTTCAACTCTGAGCACATTGGTGTAATTTTCTTTCCATAACATGAGAACAAAGGCAACGAGCTACTTGATAAGAGATATACCACAAAATGGCAGAAATTAGTAAATTTAGAATTCTATTTTTTTCAAACTAGGGAAAAATTACACTATATTTTTATCATTATCATAATTCTATATTATGTTACAAAATCATTAAAATTTTTGAGTACTGTTTTTTTCTTTAAGTACTCCAGGTTTCCTTCTGCGTCTGCATGTCATGCTCTAGGTTTCCTTTTGCGTCTGCATGTTACGCTCTAGGTTTCCTTCTGCGTCTGCATGTTACGCTCTAGGTTTCCTTCTGCGTCTGCATGTTACGCTCTAGGTTTCCTTCTGCGTCTGCATGTTACGCTCTAGGTATCCTTCTGCGTCTGCTGCTGACGTTTCAGGATATAAACAAAAGCACATGGTCAGGATTATGCTGCAAAGGCACTGGTGGTTTGCTTTAAGCAACAGAAGCACCTGGTTGAGTTTAGGAAGAAACACCTTGGTTTGGGTCAAGACAGGAAGGAAACACCGACCTCCCGAGTTTGTTGGATCCATCCACCACCATCCCCACCTCCACCCGCCCTATAGGCACCCTCACGCTCCTTATGCTAAGTTGTTGCTGGCAGCATTTCAACCTGACACTGTCCAGTGGTGTAACATACGGCCATGACAGGTTCTGTTCAGGTGACTGGTGGCACATTGAACCTGTCGTCATTCCAAACTTGTAATAGCACCGTGATCATGTGCACATGACAGGTGAGAACGCAGAAGGACAGAACCACTCACGGTTATATTATACACCGCTGGAAAGCACCTGCCGCGTCCGCATGATACATGGCAGGATGACGTCAGGTTAAAACACTGCCAGTAACAACGTTATATAAGGAGTGTGAGGCTGCCTATAGAGGGGCATGAGGGGCGGTTGGTGGATCCACCAAACCCTGGACTTTCCCATCTGAATGTGATGTTTTTTTTCTCCACCTTTTAACATGTGCTTCCTTCCTCTAATCCAAACCATCCATGACAGCATGTGTGTTTGTTGACATCCCAGCATTGGTTGCCATGTGCTTTTGTTGTCTATGCATAACCATGTGAAGCGTCATCCCATCATGTGCCCGTGTTGACATCACGATAGCAGCATCCTGAAACGTCAATATCAACGTAATTTAAACGCCGGCAGCGTTGTAAATGGCGGTGGACTGTGAGGATACATGTGGAAGGTGAATTCTTTTTAACAGATTACTGGTTTATTTTGTCATTTTTGAACTGTCTTTGTTGTCTTCTACAGTTTTATCTTGTCTGAGCTACACGGCCTCCACCGCCCCCGCTGATTCTGCTCCCTTTTATCCTCCTTTGTGTTGCAGTTTGTTCTCTGTTGTGTTTCTTCTGTTGTTCTGTCTGGATATTTTGTGCCCGCTCAGCACTTTGAGGTTGTTCTTAAATGTGCTCTACGAATAAAGTTTGAGGTGTCTTCAGTTCATGCACTGTGAATTACATAATGTTACGTGTCCTGATGTCACAAAGACAGCGTGTGCTCTGCATGTGTGTGAACATGAGGCGGGCCGTGCTGCAGATGTACTCGAGGAGTAAAAAGAAGTTCCTCCTCCTCTTCCACGCCGGCCTCCGCCCCCGCGGCATGGTGGGATTGATAAACAGAGATTATGTAATGGCAGTTTGTAAAACTGCTGCTGAGGCCCAGCGTCCCGATCGCTTCACCTCAAGTTACTGATTCTGTGAATGTACAGAGCGCTCAGGCCCCGAGTTACATAACACTGTTTAACATACGTGTGAGTGTGTGTTTAAGCTTCTGCTGACTGCAGAGCTTCATGCCGCTGCCTCCCTCCCTGCTCGCCTCCACCAGCCCCCCAAATCTCAGCACTTGATCAAGTGACTGGATCCGAACTGGAGCCTCTGAGAGGAATAGTTTTCACTTTGTCAGCTTTGTTTTTAACCCTTTAACACCGTAACATAATAAGAAATATGACAAGAAATGTCCTGCAATCTAAAAACAAAAGGAAAGTACAGGGTGACAAGGAAATGAAACTGAAATGAAATTTAAATTATTTTGGAGGTGATTATTGGATATGATCAAAAACGAGAGAAAACTATCCAGAAACAGTGTATGTATATATTTATATGTTGGAGAGTTGGTTTATGATTGTGTATTAATGGGTTAAAATTGAACAAGTTCGGATGAGATAAGCTGCTGACTATTATGACCATTTTTTTTACATGTTTGAAATAAAGTAAATCTTAAAACGGGGGACTGACTCACTCTTGGAGCCAGCCTCATGTGGACATCAGAGGTATTGCAAGTTTGCAGCTGCAAGTTTGAAACTCTGAGTTTGAATCTTTGAGTTTGCAGCTCTGAGTTTGAATCTCTGAGTTTGCAGCTCTGAGTTTGAATCTCTGAGTTTGCAGCTCTGAGTTTGAATCTCTGAATTTGAAGCTCAGAGTTTGCAGCTCTGTGCTGACGCGTCAACAGTCTCTCTTGTTTCCAGTTTGAATGCTTCTTTATGTCTTCTGGTGCTCCAGCTTCATTTCACTCATCCTCTTGTGTCTAGCCAGGGGCCTAAGTGTAGACAGTGAGGGGCCCTTCCAACAGGAAGACCTTTACAGAGAGCTCCACCTTAGAGTCACTGCTGTGCACGAAAACATAAAATTACTTAATATATGCAGCCGTTTATATTCCCTCGAGAAAGCGAACCCATCTCTGTTCTACATTCACAATCAAAACAAACAGCAGAATTAGACAAATGATTTCTTGTTTTCTGTGATATTTTTGTAATGAAGATTTGCAGCGAGGATTGCTGGATAATATGCATGTTGATATTGTCCAGTGTCAAGTCTCTTTTTGATCATGTGACAAAACGATAGCATGCACTGGGGCTGAGGGTGGGCAAAATGGCTCTGAAATAATATCACAATATGTCAGGGTATTTTTGCGATAACCACATTCTTGACGATGAGACAAAAATACTGAGAGTATTTTAAAACATACAAAAGGTACAAAATATATGCTGTGTATGTCAACACACTAAAGTATCTAATGTTTCTTGCAACTGAAATATTGCAATATTTCAGCATTTCTTATATGAATACAGTTTCATTATTATTAATATTATTGTTGTTTTTGTTGTTACTGAGTAAAAGTATCTAATTTTTTTTATTCGGGTATCAAAAGTAATTTTATCACATTTAATGTACTACGTATTGAAGGTAAAACTACAAGTAAATGCTGTTTATAAAAACACAAGCGTAACATAAAATAGAGTGTAAGTAAAATCAAGGTGTTTTTTTCACCTTAAATCATTTAAAGAACAAAATAAAAGGTTTTTTCCCTCCCATTTGTCCTTCCATCCCTTCATCTTTCTTTCCCTCCTTCATTATTTTGTAGGAGTGTAACGGGTGTATGGAGGACCCAGATGCAGTACAGTACGCTTCACTGGCAGTTGGTAATAACTTTTATTTAAACCAACACGAATGGAAAACAGGACACAGATTGAGAGTTCGTTCTTCGGGCTGTGAGCCCAAGCAATGTCTCTGGGAATCACATGAAGCGAAGACACGAAACTCGTACCCACTATGGCTGGTGACGAGGAAACCCCGTAGCTCCGTGAGCCGACAACACGTGTGTGAGCGTTGTCGGGGATCGAGCGGAGGAGTGGTCGAGGGCAGGCAGGGGTTCGGTTACCGGGAAGAATTCCTCGGACCCCATCGAAGCAACGTCGTCGTCGTCGTCGTCGTCCGAAGATGGGTCAACCCTCATAGGCGAGACGGGACCCCTCGTGCAGGACCCCAAACCAGACGGACCGGGAACTGGAGAAGAAGGAGGAGCAGAGACAGAAGACCCACCTTCAGGAGCGGCACGGGAGGGCTGATCAGGATGGTGACGGTGGAAGTCCCTAATCAGCTGGTCGTCCAGGATCTGCCGAGCCGGGACCCAGGACCGCTCCTCTGGGCCGTATCCCTCCCAGTCCACCAGGTATTGCAGACCTCGTCCCCGGCGACGAGAGCGAAGGAGGCGCCGAACGGTGTATGCCGGGGCGCCCTCGATGAGGCGAGGAGGAGGAGGAGGCCGGGCGGCGGGCTGCAGAGGACTCTCCCTGACAGGCTTGAGCTTGGAGACGTGGAAGGTCGGGTGAATGCGCATGGAGCGGGGCAGCTTGAGACGGACCGCGACCTCATTCACCACCTTCTCGACCGGGAAGGGACCAACAAACTTTGGAGCCAGCTTCCGGGACTCCACCCTCAGGGGAAGATCCTTGGTGGAGAGCCACACTTTCTGTCCCACCTGGTATGGAGGGGCCTGGGAGCGGCGACAGTTGGCTGAGGAGGTGTAACGGGCGGTGGTTTTCAGGAGTGCAGACCGGGCTTGAGACCAGGTTCGGCGGCATCGGCGGATGAAGTTCTCCACTGACGGGTAAGCAGTCTCTATTTCTTGGGCCGGGAACAGGGGAGGCTGGAAGCCGTACGCACACTGGAACGGCGTGAGTCCGGTGGCAGAACTGACCAAGGAGTTGTGGGCGTATTCCAAAGCAGCTGGGAGGACCAGGAGGCAGGTTGACTGGATGCCATGCAGCGAAGAGTGGTCTCCATCTGCTGGTTCATCCACTCCGTCTGGCCGTTGGACTGGGGATGATACCCCGAAGACAGGCTGGTGGATGCTCCCAGCAGGCGGCAGAACTCCTTCCAGAACGCAGACGTAAACTGGGACCCTCGATCCGATACCACGTCAGTGGGAAGGCCGTGCAGGCGAAAGACGTGGAGCAGCAACAGTTCAGCAGTCTCCTTGGCGGAGGGGAGCTTGGGCAGAGCAATGAAGTGGGCCATCTTGCTGAACCGGTCCACTACCGTCAGGATGGCAGTGTTGCCGTCTGACAGTGGCAGACCGGTGACAAAGTCCAAGGAGAGATGGGACCAGGGGCGATGAGGGACCGGGAGAGGTTTCAGGAGGCCCGCAGGAGCTTGGCGAGGCGTTTTGCTCTGGTTGCAGACCGGGCAGGCATTTACAAAGTCTTTGGTGTCTTGGTCCAGAGTTGCCCACCGAAAGCGTCGCTGCAGGACCTCCCTAGTCCGAGCGACCCCTGGGTGACAGGTTAGACGGGATGCGTGGGCCCACTGCAGAACCTCAGACCTGAATTCTTGTGGCACGAACAGCCGGTTCTGTGGACAGGAACTGGGACCCGGCTGTTCCTCCAGCGCTGTCTTAATCCGCTCCTCCAATTCCCAGGTAAGAGCAGCTAGGAGACGGGAAGCTGGGAGAATGCTGTCGGAACGGGAATCCTCCTCATCCTCCCCCACCAGGAACTGCTGGGACAGCGCATCCGGTTTAATGTTCCGGGAACCAGGTCTGTAGGAGAGCGTGAAGTGGAACCGGGCAAAGAAAAGGGCCCACCGGGCCTGGCGGGAATTCAGTCTCTTGGCTGACTTGATGTATTCGAGGTTCTTGTGGTCAGTCCAAACCAAGAACAGAACCTGGGTACCCTCCAGCCAGTGACGCCACTCCTCCAACGCCAGCTTCACCGCCAGCAACTCCCGATTCCCGATGTCATAGTTACGCTCGGCCGGGGATAGACGTCTAGAGAAGAAGGCACAGGGATGCAACTTCCCATCATCGGCCGAGTGTTGAGAAAGGACGGCCCCCACACCAACGTCTGAGGCGTTGACTTCCACCACGAACTGCTTCTCGGGGTCAGGGATGAGGAGGATAGGTGCCGAGCTGAAGCGTTTTTTCAGATGCAGGAAGGCTTCGTCTGCGGCCGGGGACCAGCGAAACGGGATCTTGGATGAGGTGAGTGCAGAGAGAGGAGCTGCCACAGTGCTGTAGCCCCGGATGAATCTGCGATAAAAGTTCGCGAAGCCCAGGAAGCGCTGGAGTTGTTTACGTGAGTCAGGAACTGGCCAGGCGGAGACGGCAGAGACTTTGGCGGGATCCATCTCCATCCGGTTGTGCCCAATGATGTAACCCAGGAAGGAGACGGAGGCGGCATGGAATTCACATTTCTCCGCCTTGACGAACAATGAATTCTGTAGCAGGCATTGCAGGACTGTCTGGACATGATGAACATGGTCTTGTCAGGACTGGGAGAAAATCAAAATGTCATCCAGGTAAACAAAAACAAACTTATTCAGAAAGTCTCTCAGTACATTGTTGATCAGCGCCTGGAAGACGGCTGGGGCGTTGGTGAGTCCAAATGGCATTACAAGGTATTCGTAATGCCCATTGGGTGTGTTGAATGCCGTCTTCCACTCATCTCCCTCCCGGATCCGGACCAGGTGATATGCATTACGAAGGTTCAGCTTGGTAAAGATGGTGGCACCTTGCAACAGTTCAAAGGCAGAGGCGATGAGAGGGAGAGGATAACGGTTCTTTACCGTAATGTCATTCAGGCCCCTGTAATCAATGCAGGGCCGGAGAGAGCCATCCTTCTTTCCCACGAAGAAGAACCCTGCCCTGGCCGGAGACGAGGAAGGCCGGATGATGCCAGAAGCTAGAGAGTCTTTGATGTAGGTCTCCATGGCCTCCCTCTCTGGCCCGGAGAGGGAGTAGAGACGCCCCTTGGGTGGAGTTGAACCCGGAAGGAGGTCGATGGCACAGTCATAGGCTCGGTGAGGGGGGAGAGAAGTTGCCCGTGACTTGTTGAATACCTCCTTGAAGTCGTGGTACTCTGGCGGCACCATGGAAACATCTGGAGGAGAGCCGGAACTGAGGGATGGAGCGGGTTCGCTTGGTCGTTTGAGGCAGATCTGATGACACGACGGACTCCAGTTCAGGATCGAACCAGTGGACCAGTCTATGTGAGGGTTATGTCGGCGAAGCCAGGGATACCCCAGGATTAGGGGCAGGTTTGGGGACCTCAAAACGTGAAATTGGATGGTCTCGTGATGTCTCCCCGCTAATTGCAAGGCGATGGGAGTGGTTTGATGAGTGACGGTCCCCAACAGATGACCATCCAAGGCGCTGGCTGGCACAGGACGAGGAAGGGGACCCTGTTGCACCCCTAACTGACGAGCGAGCTCCTCGTCAATCAGGTTAACATCGGCCCCAGAGTCAATGAATGTGGCGAGGGTGTGGAGCTCCTCCTTGAGCTGGAGCTGGACATGGAACAGGGGAAGAGGATTGGAGGCAGAGTTCCGGGATCGGCTCAGCAGAATGTGTCCGGCTTGACCACAGTACAGACATAAGTTGCCCCAACGCCGTCTCTCCCGCTCCTCAGCTGTCAACCGGGTGCGACCCACCTGCATGGGCTCAGTCCCCTGTACGGGGTTCG
>NC_056469.1:35917246-35923661 GCF_008729295.1 Plectropomus leopardus | reverse complement strand
TATATAAGACTGTATATGTGACTGTATATAAGACTGTATATGTGACTGTATATGTGACTGTATATAAGACTGTATATGTGACTGTATATATGACTGTATATGTGACTGTATATAAGACTGTATATGTGACTGTATATATGACTGTATATGTGACTGTATATGTGACTGTATATATGACTGTATATGTGGCTGTATATAAGAATGGATATGTGACTGTATATGTGACTGTATATATGACTGTATATGTGACTGTATATAAGACTGTATATGTGACTGTATATATGACTGTATATGTGACTGTATATGTGATTGTATATATGACTGCATATGTGACCGTATATATGACAGTATATGTGACTGTATATGTGACTGTATATATGACTGTATATGTGATTGTATATATGACTGTATATAAAACTGTATATGTGACTGTATATATGACTGTATATGTGACTGTATATGTGACTGTATATATGACTGTATATGTGACTGTATATATGACTGTATATGTGACTGTATATATGACTGTATATATGACTGTATATGTGACTGTATATATGACTGTATATGTGACTGTATATGTGACTGTATATGTGACTGTATATAAGACTGTATATGTGACTGTATATAAGACTGTATATGTGATTGTATATATGACTGTATATGTGACTGTATATGTGACTGTATATAAGACTGTATATGTGACTGTATATGTGACTGTATATACGACTGCATATGTGACTGTATATGTGACTGTACATCCGTGTATAAAAACACATGCATGTATGGTCCCTGTTTTGGGAAAACTCACTGCTGAGTAAAAAAAATAAGTATAATTTTAAAAAAATGTGATCAATGAAAAATTTAAAAGACAAAAAAGTTGTCAATTTTTGAAATAACCAAAAAGATTTTTTTTAAAATCCCAAAAAGTTTTAAAGAGAAAAAGATGCAAAGAACTTGGGCCTGCGAATAAAAACAAAATACCCCCATGAGCTAAAATAAAAACATAAGTCCCTCCTCCTTTTAGTTTCACCCCCTCTTAGAAATAACTTATACTTTTTAAATGAACTTATGTGCTAAATTTGATCACAAATACAGACTATTTTCTCACTCCAGTAAACAAATGTTAAATGACAGCAGCTGCACAGTTTCAAAATAAAGTTTTTCAGGGTAAATGACTTGTTTTTGTTCTCCTGAGGCCTCGCTGACACACGACTGGAGAGTTTGGCTCGTTCAGTTTGAGCAGGTGAGACGTGAGTGACGTTAATTTTAAAATCACCTGATTTCCAGGTTGAACAAAGTGCAAACAAATGATGTGATTGGTTTTGCAGAAACTTGATTCAGAGTCTGCGTGTGAGTGCAGACCGACTGAGTCCTGCTGCTCACACTTCAGCCTCAGCTTTTCAGGACTGTGTTTTACACATATATTATGTGTGTGTGTGTGCAAACAAAACTGCAAATACTGCTCATTATAGTTGATTAAAGTTGCTCATTGTGAGCAGACAGTGTCCTGCATGTCTCAGATGTGTCCTGAATGTCTCAGATGTGTCCTGCATGTCTCAGTTGTGGCCCGCATGTCTCAGTTGTGCCCCGCATGTCTCAGATGTGTCCCGCATGTCTCAGATGTGTCCCGCATGTCTCAGATGTTTTCCTGCATGTCTCAGTTGTGTCCTGCATATCTCAGTTGTGTCCTGCATGTCTCAGTTGTGTCCTGCATGTCTCAGTTGTGTCCTGCATGTCTCAGTTGTGTCCTGCATGTTGCAGCTGCAGCAGCTGATTGAAATGATGAGCTCGTTATGATGCTGCTTCATAACGAGCTGCTGCTGGTGAGACACACCGGAAACCTGCAGGATGCCTCACCAACTCAACTCCTGCAAAATCAGCCAAAATCACCAGCACACA
Source organism: Plectropomus leopardus (assembly GCF_008729295.1). Lineage (NCBI taxonomy): Eukaryota > Metazoa > Chordata > Actinopteri > Perciformes > Serranidae > Plectropomus > Plectropomus leopardus. The sequence goes on along the minus strand of NC_056469.1, from coordinate 35,921,759 downwards.
GCAAACACCTTATGAATTCAGAACATTTTGGCATTTGAATGCTTCTGCCAGGAAATGAGTCTTATCCTGTTTGCAGAAATGAGGAAAAGTCAGAAACAATGAGAATAATATTATTAATTTATTATAAAGGACTCTAACAGAAAAGACGAGACCTTTAAGAGTGTTGTTGCATGAGTGTCTTCTGTCAGAGGTTGTTTTTAGTGACTTTTGTTTATTGTTGTTGTTGTTTTGTTTGTAAACATATGCCACAGTGTGTGCTTTGGCTGACATGTTTGTAAACATGTTTCTATGAGAACATTTGAAATAAACATAATGTTTAGAAAACAAAGCCCTCCAGTGTTTTAATCTGCAGAGTGACACAGAAACAGAGTGATTTTTACCTTCAGATAACTCCATGATTTTAAATATTTAAAAAAGTTGCTCCATGACGAGTGGGGTCAGAGAGCGTCAGCGTGCAGCGAGCCGCTCTGTCAGCTCCCTCTGCTGCACGCCGACACTCAGTGACGGAGCGGCGGCAGCAGAGGGAGCCGCCATAATCAATGTGTAGGAGCTGAAACGCCTCGCAGCAAAACATGTTTTTCAGCTGGCTGCCCGCGGAGGGGGGAGGGGCTATTTATAGGCTGATAATGAGCATGTGTCCTTCAGCACCACGCCGTCCACACGGGCAGGCCCACAGCAGGGACACACACGTCCACACAGAGGACAAAACAAGTGAGACGGGTTTCCAGTAAAAAACAACTCTCCAGAGAGGTTTGTAAAAACAAAAGAGTTTATTAAGACAACCAAAAAAAGCCTGAAAACTCAGGAACATTATCACAGACTTCGGTACGAAGCAGTCGAGGTGATTTTTCTTTACACAGAGAAGAAACAAATACAAAAAACACAAAATCAACAAATCAACTCCCCGTTGGAAGTCCAGGGAGGTGAAAGCACCACAAAGTGTTGAGTCATGTGACCAGTGACCTTTGACACCCCCCCCCAAAAAAACCTTACAAGCAAACAGTCACACGCCCGCAGAGCCCTGCAGGAAAAGGGCCTGTTTTCTCCTCTGCTCCTCCTCCACTCCCTCTGTGTCTGAGCTCCTCTGAGGAGCTGCTGTCCTCCTGAGTCCTCCTCTGTCCCAAAGGGTCACCAATCCACCCGGCCCAGGTGGACCGAACTCTTTAACACCTGGATCCACATCAGTCCTGCTGAGCTCCTCTCACCAACATTTCAGCCGCTGACGCCTCAAAACAGCCAAAAACATCAGAGCGACTCAGAAACGCCAAAAAAACTGTGAAAAAATGAGTCAAATGACCTGAAAACTGGCTGGAGATGATTAAAGACTGTCTAAAAAAGGGAAAATCTCAAAAAAACTATGATTATAATTATTCTAATTATTTTTTAAATTATGTGACAGGGAAAAATATACATAATTTTTATCACTTTGTTTTTTTTAACTTTTCTTTTTTGTTTTCTCTTGGTTATTTCTGGTCATTTTTGGGCCGTTTCTCCTAAAGCTGCTCATTGATTTAAACCTTTGAAAGCTGAGAAAATTGGTTTGATTTGTTTGAAAGTTAAGGAAAGACGAAGTTAAGAAAATTACCTGAGACTGAGCTATTAGATATTATTGATAAACTCAGGAAAAATGTCCAAAATTATTTGTAAAATTTTAAAAATTTTGTATTTAACACTTTAATGTGATTTTTTTTGGTTTTGTTTTATTTTTACTTTTGGATTATTTTCAGGTCATTTTCTTGGAACTGTATACTAGTTTCTCTTTATTTTTCAGGTGTGAAAGGGTTAAAGGTCAACCCAGTGAGCAGATGAAATGAGAGTGAAGAGCAGCAGCTTCTGACCCCCCACCCAAAAACAACAGATGACCCTCTGACTGTTCAGCACAATAACTGTGGTTCCCAACTGGTGGGTCGTGGTCCAAAAGTGAGACACAGGTCCACTCTGACTGGTCCGAAATGACTTGTGAACGGTCACGTTTATAAGCAACAAACCTTATTTTGAAGTACAGTCAATTTGCAGCACTGAGCTTTTATTTTGAAGTATGGTTTTGCACAGAATTTGCCCCTAATTTTAAAACCACCCAAAAACAAAAACAATAATTATCACCAAACATTTTCAAAGAAAGCTTCTCTTTAAAAATCACCAAAAATTTAAAGAAAAGGGAAAAAATATTCCCAGAGTTTTGGAGAAAAGAAAAATCAGCAACTTTTAAATTTTTTTTTAAAGAAAACAGATTATTGCCAAAAGTTTTAAAAGAAATATAAAAGACCTTTTTTCTCTTTAAAATAGTTTGACTTTTTTCCTGCAGAGGTTAAAAGATAAATGTTTAATTTCTCTGTGTGTTAAGTCTGTGAGTTATTTAATTATCTAATCATGTGAAACTGAATATGAGGTCATTTCTCTGACGTGTGGATCTTAAAGTCACGACCAAGTCTGGACCCCGACACCAGGAGGGGACCTCTGAGTCTCCATCAGACACGAAACACTCGACCGACTGAAATCATTTACATCTCAGACGGAAACCAGGACCAACCATCCATAAAGACCACACCTGTCCACATGTCCCCTGATGTCACAGCGGACCAGCTGATCCGGTCTCTGCTGACCAGGTCTCTGCTGACCCGGTCGGTTTGTGATATCGGCAGAAATCAGCATTTCGGCTGATTTTCGGTTTAAAAGTCAAAAAGGTTTAAAGAATTAAAAAATAAAAGCATGCAAAAATATTAAACAACAATAACTTTTAAGCCTTTTTTTATCTACAGTGGTCAAAGTTCAGCAGTACGTCTGATTTCACTGTCAGATTTACACACACACACACACACACACACACACACACACACAGGGAGATATTTTGGGTTTTTGATAAGGGCTTAAATCAACATGTTGGCCAATTCTCATTTTAAAGTCACCAATTACTAAAAAATTTAATTAAAATATCGCCAATATCTGCCGATACCTACACACCGATAACGTGCCGATACCAATCGTGAATCCCTCAGAGGAGCGTCCATTGTTTAGGACTCTGTCTTCACACAGACAAAAGACACTGGAGCTGGATTTCAAGTGTCTCCATAGCACTCACGGGTACACATTCACCCCGCAGGAGACACATTCACCCCGCAGGGGACACATTGGGACACATTCACACAGAGACAGCAGGCTGTTAGCCGGGCGGCTAGGTTAGCCGCGGAGACGAACCGATGAATCGGGATGAAAACGGAGAGCTCTTCCGGTCCGCTCGAGTCTGAACAGAGTCTGTAGTGTCCGTCCGGGACAGCCGGTTCCCGGAGCGTCCGTCCCGGTATCAGCAGGACACGTTGTCCGGCGGCGGGGGGAAGTCTGCACAGTCCGCGGCGGAGAACTGCAGCCGCCTCACGGCCTCCTTGATCAGGTTCCCGGAGAGGAGCAGCTCCTGCAGGAGCCGATGCGGGTCGTCCTCCTCCACCGGGAGCCGCTTTTTGTTCCACGGTTTGATTCGGTCCCAGTCCCGGTCCCCGGTGGAGCCGGGCAGGCTGTAGGGGCCGCCCCGGGGCCCCCGCTGCTTCCGAAGCCGCATGCAGCAGCCGGGCCGCTTCTGAGCCGGAGCCCCCGCTCCGCCGCCGGGGGCCGAGCCGCCGCCGCCGGTGAGGCCGTGCAGGCAGGACACGGACACGGACACTGTCTTCTGTCCGCCGCCGTTCCCGTGCAGCTGCAGCGCCTCACCGATCTTCGTGACCAGCGCGTCCACGTCCACGGAGCCGCCGCTCACCGCCTGCTCCAGGAACAGGAACTTCTCCTTCCGACACGGCATGATGGCGGCCCCGCTAATCCGCTGCTGCCCGGTGATCCGCTGCTGCCCGGTGTTCCGGTGAACGGGCCGCTGTCGGTGTGTTGTTGTTGTTGTCGGTGTGAATGAGCCGCCGGTGCTCGCGCTCACACGCCGCTGCGCACTGACCGACAAACACCGAGCGTTTGTAAACAATGGCTGACGTTTTCCGGACCGTACCACGAGCCCGCGCAGCGGAGGGGGGGGTTGCCGCCAAAACACAGCACACCGGCAAGCACCGGGCACGCGATCACTCACAGCGCGCACATTTTTACAAACAAACAAGCGCGTTCACCGATTCACAGCGCGAGACGGCGACGACAAAACGATCAGCGAGCGAACCGACCGGGATCCGGTTTACCGGCTCCACCCGCCGCCTGCAGCGGTGGACTGATCCCTGCAGGGGGACATTACATAACCGCCAACTGTCTGCTGCTGCTGTCTGTCCCCCACAGTCTGTCCCCAATGATCTGTCCCTACAGTGTGTCCCCCATGCTGTGTCCCTGCTGTCTGTCCAGTCAAACACATTGTCTCATTTGAGCTCTCAAATGAGCTCATTAATAAAACACAGTGTGTCCTCTGTCCTCTGCTGTCTAACGTCTGTGTCCCCAGCAAGACTCTGATGACAGATTTTGACAGTCTTTGTCTCTTCTGTCCTCTTATTGAATAAATTGACAGTCGAGTGTGTGCTTTGAAAGACACATTTAAATG
>NC_056469.1:35897462-35916746 GCF_008729295.1 Plectropomus leopardus | reverse complement strand
TGCAGCTCTATGCCTGCAGCTCTGTGTCTGCAGCCCTGTGTCTGCAGTTCTGTGTCTGCAGCTCTCTTCCTGCAGCTCTCTGACTGCAGCTCTCTGCCTGCAGCTCTGTGTCTGCAGCTCTCTTCCTGCAGCTCTCTGACTGCAGCGCTCTCTGTCTGCAGCTCTGTCTGCAGCTCTTTGTCTGCAGCTCTTTGTCTGCAGCTCTGTGTCTGCAGCTCTGTGTCTGCAGCTCTCTTCCTGCAGCTCTCTGACTGCAGCGCTCTCTGTCTGCAGCTCTGTGTCTGCAGCTCTTTGTCTGCAGCTCTGTGTCTGCAGCTCTGTGTCTGCAGCTCTGTGTCTGCAGCTCTCTTCCTGCAGCTCTCTGATTGCAGCGCTCTCTGTCTGCAGCTCTCTGCCTGCAGCATTGTGGCTGCTCTGCATCAACAGGATGATTGTTCACATCTCTCCGCGGCTGCAGCTCGCTCAGCTCACAGCGCCACCTGCTGCCTCTCTGAAGACACTAAATCCCAAACAGCCAAACAGCAGCTGGTCCAGTAAACAACCTGCTGAAGAACATTTAAGTTTTACATCATGGACTGATAACGGTATACAATTAAAGGATTAGTTCACTTAAAATAGAAAAACACACATTTTGCAGAGTCTGTTGGCATGTTTTCTTTGCTTTGAGCTCTCAGGGCCACCGTATAGTTTTATTTGTGGAGGCTCGTGTCTCAGGCAGATTGAAATGCGGCTCATTTCCTTGTTTTTTGTTATACTTTGATTTCTTCTTCTTCTTTTTTTGCTTATTCTCAGCTGCATTTAGATGCCTTTTACTCATTTAAACCTTTTAAACCTGAGAAAATGTATTCATTAATTTTTTACATCAAAATGAGCAACTAGACAAGAAATGTCCTGCAAACAGCAAAAAATTAGCAAAAAGTGATAAGGAAATCATTGGAAAACTAACTGGGATGGATTTTTAGATATTAGAAAAATTTCCAGAAAACTCTATTCAAACTATTTTAAGATTGATATTTATATTGCAATAATTAGCACTTTTTCTAAATAGTTAGTTAGTAAATAGTTTTATTATTATTTTTAGTTTCTGGTATTTTTCCTGTACCTTTGTACTTATTTCTTGCCATTCTTTGGGATATTTCTGGTTAAGTTGCTTTTCTCAGGTTTTAACGGGTTAAAAATCCTTCAGACCTCTGAAGTAAGAGTCCCTGGTCTCTGCGTCTCTGCAGCTGAAGCGTGCTCCGCTCAGTGCGGCGACGGCCTCTCTGGATCCACCGTCGGTCCTGTGGAGGAGGAGGAGGAGGAGGACCTGGTGATGATCCCCTCCCCCATGGGCAGCCCCCCGATCCGCTACGCCTCCTGCACCTCCCTCAACTCCACGGCCGACACCGACGTGGACGGCGGGGCGGAGGAGGAGGACGAAGACGAGGAGGAGGAGGAGGAGGAGGGCGGCTTCCTGCGCCTGGACGCCTGCTCTCTGGAGGAGAGCTGGTTCGTCACCCCCCCGCCCTGCTTCACGGGCCGCGGCAGCCAGCCCGTCCTCCTGGAGACCAGCCCCCTGGAGAACCTGCTGATCGAGCACCCCAGCATGTCCGTCTACGCCCACCACAGCCCCCCCCGGCTGAGCCTCGACCCCCTGCCGCGCTCCCTGGACCTGCAGCTGGGCCTGCTGCCCGCCGGCGTGCCCGCCTCCGCCGGGAAGGAGAAGAGCCGACGCCCCCTGGATGGCCCCCGCCACAGGTAAACCGTCCTGAGAGTTCAGGGAGGCGAGGATGTCGGTCAGTTCGCTCTTTGGTGTTTTTAATTTCCTTTCAGACACAGAAATGATAAAACAACGACAAAGAGAAAAACAAATATTCGATTTCAATTTCAAAATCCAAAAAATAGGTCATAAACAAAATAAACAATAGAAATCCCACTTAATTTTCTTTTTGCCCTGTTAAAATGTAAAATAAAACACAGAGAAAACAAAAATAAAATAAAAATCATTTTCTTAAAGTGAAAGTTGTCCTGTGTTAAAAGAAAACAAAAAACATTGTTTTATGCATAAATGCCAAAATAGTTCCAGAATGATATTCTGACATCATTTCAGACTTGAATTTAAAAAGGTGTTTCATTACATGTCAGGAAGTTGTGTGTATTTATTTATCTTTTTTTTTTTTACCCAACATAACTTATGGTTTCAAAAATGATGTGTTTTTATGTCTTTGTTTTCTTGTTGTTGTTTGTTTGTTTATAGATAGGAGAAAAAAAACTAAGCTGCATTTATATTCTGCATATTCTGACTTTTATTATTAGTTGAGTAATTCTGATAATCATTTTTATTACTGGTAGAAGTATTATTATTCTAGTCATTATTATAGCACAGAGTTTACACAGTGCTCTGCAGAGCGATAACAGAGACGGGACACAGAGAAGCCGCATCACGTCAGAAAGTCCAACCGTCCAAACAAACACGAGGGAGACTAAACATGTCAGAATGTCAATATAAATAAATACCAATAAAAAGACCAAAACAAACAATAAAGCAACAAAATAAAATAGACTTCAAATCAAATAAAGGAAACCTAAATAGAATAATATAAGCAGATAAGAAGACGGATGCTTTTTCGGTTCTTGGTGCTGAAGCTGATTCGTCTGGAAGCATCAGGACGGATCTGCCGTGTCTCTAACTCTGTCTCCCTGCGTCTCCCCCTGCAGGACGGAGGTGGCGGTCGTCCAGCGTCGCTCCAGCCTCCACTCTGCCTGCTACGCCGCGGCGCTGTCGGCCCGCGCCGGCCTCCTGCAGCAGCGGGCGGCTAACGCCACCCAACGCACCCAACCGCTGTCCCGCAACGCCCTGCGACGCCTCAACCTGCTGCGCCCCCCGAAGGCCAGCACCGTGCACCTGCACCAGCCGAGCCAGAGACACCTCAACTTCTGAGGCGTCCTCATCATCATCATCATCATCATCACCTTCATCGTCCTCCGTCCTTCAGGCCACGAGAAATCAACACCAGCAACGCATCAGCAGTCACGCTGCCATCTGACGTCTGATTGGATGGTGGAATCGGGAGCGTGACTGGTGATTGTTTATCAGCTCATGCGGCCAGTTCCTCTTCCTCTTCCTCTTCATCCTCCCTCCTTTGCATTGATGCTGAGAGGAAGTGATGTGAAAAGAAAAGGTCAGCATCCCCCCCTCCCATCACCCTTTGGACCAGTTCGTCCAATCACAGAGGAGAAGAAGATCTGTCCCGTTGGCGTCCTCTTCTTCTTCTCCTCTCTCTCTCTTTTCTTCTTCTTCTTGTTCTTAACGTGTAGAATCAATGCTGTAGGTCACTTTACTCGGCGGCAGGTTCGCAGCGCGGCAGGATGCTCAGGTGATGTCACAGTCTGGGCGCCCTCACTGGACACGTTCAGGAGACGTCTCCGATCCGAATCACTTGGCGGTGACGTCGTGCTCGTCGGGATTTCGGCAGGAAAATTACAAAACTACGAGTCAAAACGTTCAAGAAAAAATCCCCCAAATAATCCGACACTGTCAGAATCTGTGAGCTGCGACAGAGTTTTCCGGCCACACTGAGGAAAAATACCATTTTTTTGAGACTTCGAGAATAAAGTTGTAATATTATGAAAAATAAATAAATAAATTATTATTAATTAATCTAAGTGATATAATATCCCCTTTCTCACAAAAATTTCGACTAACTAAACCTAACATTTTTTTTCCTTTAACGTGGCCCTAATCCTTCGTAGCAGTGATCTGAGTTTTTTTAACAGTTTGTCACAAAAAGGGAGTTCCTACGTTTCCCAGAATGCCTTTTGACAAGAGAGCAGGTGAATTAAAGGGACATTCCACTGAATTAAGCCGTCCGTTTGCTAATGAGGACTGTTGCTGTGTGTGTGGAAACAGCTGCATGATGGGAGTGTTATCACAGTTCGGCCACGCAGACGAATCGTTTATTTTTAACAGGAAGCCTGTTACAAACGGGCTGTAGTGTTGCATTATGGGAACTGTAGGATCCAGTGTTTCTGGGGTTTGACTCATAAACGGCGACTATGGCCTTGTCCACAAAGATATATAATTTTTTAGAAGATATTTTCCTTGTCCACACACAAACAGAGTTTTAGGGACCTAAAACTGAGATTTTAAAAATTAATTAACAACGCGTCCAGTAACCGACGCTTTAAACAGCGTTTCAAAAAATCTCCGTTTTTGGTACAAGAGGCCCAAACGTAAACAAGGAACAAGGAAAATATTGGTTTATAAAAAAAAGTAAAGACAGGACCTAAATAAATATCTCGGCCTCTTGTGCGGCTTTCAGGCGCCTTTCACAAGTATTTAACCCTTTGAACTCTGAGCACATTGGTGCAGTTTTGTTTTTCAAAAACATGGAAAAAAGGCAGTGAACAACCTGCTAAGAAAATGTCTCACAAATTGCACAAAATTAGTAGATTAAGAGAATTATCTTTAAAAAGCTGAGGGAAAAAAAATCTAGGAAAACAAAAAAAGCTAAGAAAAGCTATATTTTAATGAAATATTTCAAACTACATAATTATTATCATTTTAAGCACTTTTCCAGGTCATTTCCCTGTTCATACTTCTGTTCATTTTTCTTAACATTTTGCAAATTTCTTGCTTATTTTGCCTTCTTTCCATATTTTTGAACCAAACAAGGCTTCTTTGCTTCAAATGGTTCAATATGAACTATGTACATCTTTAATTTTGACTTTTTTGTTTCTGAATGAGGAGTAAAACATTTCAGTTTTTGCTGTAATATCAACTAACACCAGCAGTTTGCAACAAGACGTTTCTCCGCCTCCTTTTGGGTTGAAATGCAGAAGTTTGGGGCATTTTGGCAAAGAGAAACGTGTGTGAGCAGGCCGCGTTCAGGAGGTTTTTCCTGTGAAACTGGAAACTGAGAGGCCGAGCGGAGTTTCGCGAGTCACTTTGGCTCAGAGCTGAACTGCAGCTGCTTCGCCTTTCAGTCTGTTTTCTGCAGACGTTAATATTTAGTTCACCTCACACCTCGTGACCCGACCTCCTGTGTTCTTTATTTCCTCGCTGTCGGAGCTTTTTTTTCTTTTCCTCTCCTTCCTTAAAGTTAGTGAGCGCGTTGACGTGGAGTCCTGCAGCATCACAGAGCTGTTAAAGGTCACCTCTTTGCTCCTGCGGCGCCGGCCGAACCTGCCTCTGACTCAGTAATTCAGTACTTTTCACAATATTTTTTTGAAAAGATAATAAAAAAGAAAAAAGATGGTAAAAATGACTGGGTTAAATATCACTAAACGCCTTGTTTTAACGGTAGCTTTGAGATGAATAGAAATGTAAAAAAAAAAAAAGGGTTTTTAAAAAAATTTCCAAAATATTTTTTTGAAAAGAAAAAAAGACATATCAGTATGAAGTTGGTATATATGGTTTCTTGCGTAGGAATGTTTGGTTCAGTTGTGTGCGATCTGTTGCATGGTTGTAGAGTCGTGTTCGTGTGACGACGGTGGAAAAAAGAAAAAAAGATTTAATTTCTTTTTGTTATAATTTTGTTTGTTCTTAAATGAATCTGCAGTCAACTTCTCAGGGTCACAACCAATCACCTTTGCTCTTTAGGAACATGCAGATTTACTTGACGGCTGATGGTTCTTTGTTCGTGCGCGGACGTTTTCCAGCTCTGTCCCCGCCCGCTTTCCCTCGTCATGACGCCTGTGAGAAACTCTGAGTTTTCGTGTTTTTTTGGACTGTGAAAATGAACTCTTGGCTCTCAGTCGACTGTTGGAAATCCATCCAGATGGAGAGAAACTGTTGGTCTTTTTCAGCTGCGTTCGTATTTTACCTAACACGGTTTTAGAAATGTACTTTATGCTTTTTAACTTTTCTGTTTTCAATGTTAACTTAGTTACGTTTCGCTAAACTTTTAAAATATTTAAACCAAAAAAAGTAGCAATGACCTTTGACCTTTAACCTGTTATAATATCGATTCTTTTTGTTGTTGCTGTTGAAGTGTTTGTCGGCGGTTCTCGGCCTCGCCGCTCTGAGATGGCGGACTGTGACGTTTGCGGCGTCTGCCATTGGGAAAGTGGAGCCGAGGCCGAGTCTTCACGCTGCAGCAGAGCAGAAACTAAAGCAGCATCTCGCAGAGTGACTGAAGCCTCTGGAAACACTTTTCTGTCAGGAAAAGACAAAAATAAGAAGCATAAAAACACTGTGAAATATTTCTATAAAAGTCTAAATAATGAGATGCTAAATCATGATTTCTGTTTACTTATTATGGCCCATTTTTATCACAGCAATTAAATTCACCTGCCACTCAACACATCATCGCCATTTTTCTGGCTGCTGAGTGAAGCAACTCCAGCAGCTTTATTTGTATTTTCAATATGTAACCATTTGGCATATTAATACATGCCTGTACTTGTTTGTTATTAACACAATATGCAAAGCCATTTGCATATTTTACCAGCATTAATTTGCAGCCTTGATCGGCAGTAAAAGATGAAAATAGGTCATTTTAAAGAGGCTGAAGGAGTGAATCCTGTTTAAAGATGCAGAATCGATCAACTCACAGTCTTTTTTAAAGGAGTCCTCGCTGTCTGCTGAGTGTTTCCTGGATCTTCAGTCACAGCTGATGAGTTCGTCTCTGCAGTCGTGTTGATGGACGGTAACTTTTTTTAAGAGAGCACTAACAAACGTTTGTTAGGCGTCTGTACGGTTTGGCTGTAAATAATCGATAGTCGAGTGGTTCTCTGGCGTATTTAAGCTGTTGTAGCTTTTATTTCTTGAATGTCTCTCTTTCAGCTCTCGAGCTTTGCAATCATGGACGATGTTATTTTGTGTTTTTAAAAAAAGGCAAACTTAAAGACAGAAGGGATCAGAGGAGACGATGCTCCGTCTCCTCCTGCTGTCAGGAGCCTTTTATCGTTTCATTTTTTACTTCTGAGTTCATCTCTCCATCATCAAACTAACAGGGATTTCTAATGTTTTTTTGTTCAATGCCTTGAAATTTGTGGATCTCGTGCCTTCCAGGTTGAAATGTTGTAATGACAATGCATCGATGAAGAACTTGAACTCACCGAGTGGACGTAATAAAAAAACAAAAACACCCAAACAGACATCAGAAACCAACTATGCACCACTCGGAGGGCGCCTGTTCGCCCTCGCCGCCGCCCACACACCTTTTTATAATGACTCAACAAACCAGACAGAATGATGTAGCAAAACCTCTTTTCTCCTTGTTTATTTTAAGAAAAAGTGTGAAGAATATTTTGTGGCATTTTTATTTTTCACCAAGTGTTAGACTCTTTATTTGTTGTTATTTTTGTGTAGTTTACTGGAATAATACAGCACTTTGCCAAAAAGGAAAAAAAAGGTGTAGGAATTTTAGGGTTAACTTTTTATTTATCGACATAACTGGTCTCCATCTTTGTATTTTGGATGTATGACGGATCAATTCACTCTGATGTCAAACAAATGCTAATGAAAAAGTGGGGTCATCTGTTTTCCAACTGTAATAGTTAATACACGTGATCTCTTATTAGCCTCCAATAAATGTTTTCATACACAGCTGGCCGCCCGCCGAGTCTTTCCTCAGCCCTCTGCCGAAACACGTCATCTTTGATCCCAGTCTCACCGTCCTCGTCGTGTCCTCGTCGTGTCCTCACGAGTGTCACTCTGTCGCTCCTCGAGAGAGAAGTATCAGCGTGATTATTATTGTCTTTACTCGTCTGACATCTGAGTTATTGGTTACTATGCAGAATATCTATTATAACCTATAATAAACAAAACAAAGTATGTAGTATTGTTATATAGCACATTTAGCCACCCAAAAATGTATTTTAAAAAAGGTAGAATTAGCTCCCCAGTAACTGACATACTGGTTATGTAATGAGTATATTTAGCCCAAAATCCATACACACTTTAAATTTTTTAAGAATAATAATGATAAAATATAATAGACAAACTATTATAGACAGTACACTATAAAACATTAAAACAAAACAAAATCTATAATAGGCAGTGTACTATATAAAACATAAAATACAAATAATGATATATACAATAGACAGTATACTGCAGACAGAGTACTACACAAAACATTAAAATATATATAATAGAAGTTACACTGTACAAAACAGTAAAATGTATAAAATAAAATGCAAATCTCTAACAGGACACTATATTATACAGAAGATACAAAACTTTAAAATGAAAAATAAATAATAATTAGAAGTACAGTATAAAAAAATTAAATAAAAAATCAAATCTATAGGAGACAGAGTACCAAACGAAACAATGCTATAAAAACCTATAATAGACAGCATGATATACAAAACATTGAAATAAAAAACTGCAATAGACAGTGTATTCTAAAATACACTGAAATGACAACTACACTTCCAACACATAGAGCACAGTATCATATATTTGTACTGTAACTATGTTCACCTTCTGATTTTATAATATTAAATATAGCAGTTGGCGAGAATAAGTTCTTTTGAGTATAAGTTGTCATACTCCGATGTAAAAACACTCTGTTACGATTAAGAGTCATCCAAAAGTACTCAAATATTCATAATCGAAATGTACTCAAATATCAAATATTATATAGGTATGTACATTGTTGGGTTATTATACCTGATGCATTAACGGCATTTAAATACAGTAGCTGGATGATTTAGAGTCAATATGAAATATTGTAAATGGCGTCGTTTATGTTAATGTTACAGTAAAGTATAAATTGCTGTGTGTTTATAAATATTTCGTAGTATTTATGTAGAGTTGTGCTAAGTGTGATAGTAATGGTATTACTGATGTTAAAATGATGTTCATAATGTGAAAATGCTGATAAAAACTGTGAGCAGCAGTTTTGTCTCCATCAGCTGTTTGACAGCAGCTCCACGTGCTCGCTCTGTTTACACTCTGCGGAGGAAGCACGCGCCGCTCTCTGCTCGCGCTCCCATTGGCTCTACGTCACGCAGCTCCCTCCCACGGGCGGGACTCGCACGCGGAAGCTGTTTCGCATACGCGTTAAAAACCGATAAATAACTCCGCAAACCGTGAGTTTTACCGCACGCTTCCGAGGCGGGACGGCGTCTGCGCGTGCACCGAGTCGTTTGAGGTCAACCGGAAAGACCGGAAAACGGTGTTTACTTTGAAAAACCTCCGCGCGAGCCGGCGTCCGTTAGAAACGCCGGCGAGCTCCGGTGACACGCGGTGAAGAACCCGGTTCAAAGCGTCACGACGCTCCTCACGCGCTGTTTCGCTCAGCGGAGGAGCGGACGGACCGTTTTTTGACCCGCCGGTGTTTCCCGTTTGTCCAAATCTCGCCCCGAATTTAAACATTTAGCGCGTTTCCGTGAACCGGGCAGGAGCATGCGCAGTGGGCCGCGGCAGGCCGATGCGGATATAAGGATTGGCGCCGGCGCCACAGCTGATGCATTCATTCATTCAGCACCGAGGAGGTAAGACCGCCGAGCCGGAGACAACTTTCACACACAAATACACACTTTTTCACCGCTCCTTCACCGCTCACTCCCGCGTGCAGTTCGTGTCGCGTGATTCGACCTTAAATCGGCGTTTTGTCCGCTGCGGTTCGGCGGAGGAGGATTATAATCTGCGCACAAAGTCCCAAACTGCGGCCGTGTTTTGCTTTTTAAACCGCGTTTTCGCTCATTTGGAGGTTTCTCCGCGTCGCCCCGGTTTACTGTCGCTGTCAGCTCGTTTGTGTCTTCGGCGGAAATGTGTAGTTTTAATGGAGTTTACCTGCACGAACACTTTCACTGTAAACACGGTAAAAATAACGCGTTTTGGCGGAGCTCGTCTCGGTCTGTGTTGCGTGTTTGCGTGAATAAAGCTCACTCTGAGCGGGTGCGTGAACGCGGGAGGACGGCGGTTAATCGGCGTGTTAGCTGGTTATTGTTGACCTAGTTAGCAAGTTGGCCGGCTAAGTTTGCTAATTATCGTAGCTCCGCTCCGCAGCTTAGCCTAGCGGTGCGCGCGCTTTAGCCGACTCTGATGGACGTTTTAAAAGTGTGTGTCGGGATTTGGGGCTCCCGGGACTGTGTTCTCCCTGTGGACGGTCGTTTACGGTCGGTATGGTTCATCATCGGCGGTCATTTGGAGCGGTTTTGCCCGCGGACCCGGCGGAGGTCGGCGGAGGAAGGGCTCAAATCCTCCCGCTTCTGAGCTGCAGAAATTGGCGCGTCTTTGGGTTTCAACCCGCAGATAAAGCTGTTATTTCCCAGTTTTCCCGCACTCAGACTGCGCTGATGTCGCCTGGAGAAGTTTGTTTAATCGCTGCAGAGGACACGCGGGGGTTAAAACGCAGCATTTTTTGGCTTTTTTTGTTTGAAATCGAGGGACCCAGCAGCCCCCCTCCTCTTTTGGCTGCAGAGCCTCACTAGCTCCCGCAGGCTGGCCGCGGTCTGCCTCTTTATGATCGATCTGCTTCATCCGATCATCGTTTATTGTGAAATGTTGTTTATTATCATGATCACGCGCGCAGCTGTGCCCGGTAGGCCGCCGTCGGGGCTTCTTAGGGCTCTGTGGCTCCATGTCCTGGTGCTCACAAGCTAAACTGCATCTGTTATCTCAAGCTAACTCACATCAGCTTCAGACTGAGTCTGTTCGTGTTCTGTTACATGTTGGGGGTCTCCAGGACCTTGTTTGGCGCCTCCAGGACTTTCCAGGAGCCAGCTTCCTTCATGTTAATGTGCTGTGGCTTATTGCAGTGCAATAACCAGTGCAACATGTTAGTGACCTCTAACAAGTTGCACTGGTGATTATTGGGGTCAAGTTGTGGAGCCGCTGGGCCCCGGCGATGTTCTGTTATATGAGGGGGTCCTGTGGCTCCGTTTTAAAACCTTTCCAGGAGCTAGTTTATGACACATTTAACCGTTTTGTTGTGTATTACAGGCTTATACATCAACACAGCGACCTTTAACGTCTTGTGTACCGGTAATCATTACTGGGGCCCGGTGGCTCCACAACTTGGCCCCGGTGACAGTCTGTTTCATGTTCAGGGTTCTTTCCAGGAGCTATTTTATACATTTTGTTTTGTTGTAGCTAAATCCAGGTTTATATAACATCACCAACATGTTGTAGGTTAGTAATCATTGGGGCCCTGTGCCTCCAGGACCCTCTTAGACATCATGTCAGACATCTGTCTGCGGTCCATGTTTCTGTGTGTCTCACCTGTTCTGTCTTTTTTTCTACAGCGGAGCCATAAACACAGTCGACACCATGTCCAGACGCAGGTAAGCAGCTGCTGGTGGCTGTTCTCAAACTGTGGTGTGGGGGCCGACGGGGGGCCTTGGTGGAGCGAGGATCAGTCCTCCTTTACTGGAGCTGCTGGGTGATGATGCTGAAGTCGCTTTGTCACAGTGTTGATGTTGGCACCGTCACAGGACACACTGCAGCGTGTTGTGTTTGTTTGCAGACACACGCGTGCTCACTCACGATATTTCAGAGAAATCAGAAATCACATCATCTCCGATATATGATTTCAGTGAACTTTGATGTTATAATAATCACTTTCATATAGCTTCAGTCTTGTGAAACGTCTCTTAATTTTAATACATAAGTGTGATCATCAGTTTGCAACACAATAGATGCAAACGTAGGAGTTAGGAATATATTCAGTGTGAGCAACACAGTAAATTTACATCTCAGAGTGGAGAGAATATCAATTTGCACAGTAGAGTATTTCTGTAGTTTGATTGTATGTATTATCACACCAATTATAATACAGTTAGGACAATGTTATAAAGAATATTGTATTTTAAGTCCCTATCGCACAGTTGTATAATAAATATGCAATTATAGGTGCAGTGGGCAAATGCGGATCCCGCTGTCTCCTGAACGTCAGTGCCAGTAGTTTCTGTAAAAACCTCCCAAACTTACTCACCTTAAACTGTTTTTAAAGATATTTTTTGGTCGTTTTTGCCTTTAATTGATAGTGTGAAGGGGCGACGTGCAGCAAAGGGCAGCGGTCGGAATCAAACCTGTGGCTACTGCAGTGAGGACACAGCCTCTGTACATGGGGCGCCCGCTCTCCACTGAGCCACGAGGCGCCCCAGTCACCTTAAACTTTAGTGCGCAGTGAAAATGTAACTATTGAGCAGTTTAAGTGAAAGAAATCCACCTGAACGTGTTTGATAAACTCGGTTCTTCAGTGTTCTCGTCCGACTCGTTTCACTTAAATGTGTAAAAATGTGATTCATCGCAGACAAAACTGATCCGTCTGAACATAAAGCCGTGATGTTCATGTGCGTTATGTTTCATTTCAGCGGCCGCATCACTTTGCAAGCCAGAGATTCAAACACACTCGAGCCGAATGTCAGAGCCCCGCTGAGGAAAAGGAAATCAGAGGTTTGGGTCATTTTTTATTTTAACATAATTTCTAATGTAAAATTAAAATTTGAGTTTATTATACAGCACAGGACGCTGTCGTCATTTTATGTAGAAGTATATGTTGTAAATGATTCAAACAGGCAGCAGTGACACTAATGTTTTGTTTTGGTATGAAACATTTTCAGGTTAATGTCTTTGTTTTATATCCGGTTTATTGGCGCCGACACCGACTCAGCAGTTTTTGTTTTTTCTCCTCCAGCCCTCCAAGAAAAAACTACAACCTGCTGCAAAGAAACAGAACTATGAAATCCAGGTGTGTGTGTCCACATGTCATTAAGTGTGTGTGTGTGTGTGTCTGTCTGTGTGTCTGTGTGTGTGTGACTGATAAAGAGTTGAAGCAGGGATGTGTTGTTAGTAGTTTATTATCTGTTTGGTGCCCCCTCCCTCTCAGTGCCCCCTCCCTCTTTTAAAACAGTAGTTTATATCTTCAGCAGTAATCTCCCATAGTTCCTGTATTGAAAGCGTCCCTTTTTTTAAAAACATTTAATATATATAAAGGGAGTTTCTGCAGTACCTCATATTCGACACAAGGTGTCATCAGTTAGGTAGATGTGAAAAATAAGTTCACAGAAGAAATAAACTTTTATTTCTAGCAGATTTAATTAAAGGTAACTGTGTTTGTGGCCTCTAAAGTTTGCTTAAAGTCATGGAATTATTTGGTAGAAATGTGTGAGCCTTGTGTTAATGATGCAATATTTTTTACAAATGTGTGAAGAGTGTTAAGAAATCAGCCCTCAGTCCATGCGTGCTGACCCTGAATCTGTTCAAATCCAGATTTCAGCTGCACACAGTTTTGTGATTGATAGAATTAGAAGAAGTAATGGAGTAATACAAAATCAATCCCTTCTATCACTGTTGACCGCACCACGCTCAGTCTTTTGTTTTGATTCACGTTGGGTGTATTCTTTTGTTTTTAAATCAGAAGTGTTGGTCGGAGGACGGAGCGAGTCCGTGCGTCCTCATCGAAACTCCTCACAAAGAGCTGGAGCCTGCAGACCCGTCCAGCTTCAGGCAGTACAGATTCAAGAACCTGTTCATCAAGGCCTCCCCGATCCCCCGCCTCAGGTCAGTGTGTGTGTGTCAGTGTGTGTGTGTCTGTGTGTGTGTGTCTGTGTGTGTGTGTCTGTGTCTGTATTCAGAGGTTAATGTCCTCGTTTATAATGAATTTGATTTTTTAAGTGGAGACTTTAAAGTTTCAGCGTTTCTCAAAATGTGCCAACAGCTGATTTAAAGTTACAAAAACGCAGGGAGAGCAAAACCCGTTTGATATTGTGGTGTATTATGCTCAGTTTCTTAAAGTTCCTAATTTGGTCAGGCAAGGAGGCCTCGAAGTTAGTGGTCTAGGGATGTTTAGGCCTGGAAGACAAATGTGTAGAATACTGGCACCAGGCTAGAAGTAATATGGAATAAGGCTCCTTCCAAATAAGGAGATACTTGTGGGGTTTTGTGATTGATCACAGCAGGTAAAGAGTTGCTTTACGGACAAATGTATTGATGCCTGTACGTATATAAGAGACTTGCATGAGCTGAAAGGGAGAGATTCGCATTGGTCCTGAATCCTCTCCCAGGCAGACCATGGGGCCTGGTGGATGCTGAACTTTGCTGCAATAAATTGATTATTATGCAACCGAGTCGGTGTCCGCGGAGGTTTCTTCATCTTCCACACATCATTGCTACTTAAGAAACAACTACAATATCACTGCAGTGAACCTGATTCTGGTTCAGTTTGCACAAAAAGAAATGAGCCTCAGAGTTTTCCACAAAAACACTCAAAAGATAAAAGCGAGTAACTCTTGATTTGGTTTTACTGTTTTATTTTTCTGTTCCAGCTGTGACAGAGTGAGTCATTTGTTCTCTTATTTTAGTGGAGACATTTCTGTTTCCTGTTATGCTTAACAGCCAATCAAAGTGCTCAGTGCTGCATAAAAAATCCAAAGACTTGGCTGATAAATAAATAATTCTATAAGAACAAATCTAGAAATAAGATGAATATGAGGATGAGTGTATTTTTTAAAACTAAAACAGAGATCTGTGTTACTCATAACTGCTGTGTTGTAGCCTTTACATAGTTAATACCATTAAAAGTCAAAGAAGAAATAACAAAAATAAAAGACAATTAAAACAGACAAAATAAAAAAAATATGGCATAGCAGACAAAAGAGAAGAAACATAAATATAGAATAATAAAATAAGAACATGTGCCGGTAATCTGTTTTAAAGATGACAGCTGTGAAGTTTGGTGCAGGAAAGTGTAAACTTTGAGTGTAAAGACTAAACACAGACGTGTTAAGATGTAAAACTGGCCTCAACCCGTCAGTCTTCATTGTCTGTTTGGATAATTGACAGAAAAATCAAATCCGGTATGAAATATTCAACAAAAAGGTTTATCTGTCACTGACAGTCACCCTGTCACCCTTTAAAAAAAAAAAAAAAAAAAAAAGTAAAAGAGGTTTCTGCTTTTTATCTCCAGCTGGGCCAGCTCAGACGACGTGTGGATTAAAATGCTCAACAAGGAGCTGAAGTACGTCCACGACAAGAGCTACCTGCAGCGGCACCCCAAACTGCAGCCCAAGATGAGGGCGATCCTGCTGGACTGGCTGCTGGAGGTGACTGAAGACACCGTCTTCATTATTCACTTACACAAAACCTGCAATGTAAGATAAACACCGTTTTAAATAGCCAGCTGGATGATAAAAGTGTGTGTGTGTGTGTGCGCGCGCAGGTGTGTGAGGTGTACTCCCTTCACCGGCAGACGGCGTACCTCGCTCAGGACTTCTTCGACCGCTTCATGCTGACTCAGGAGAACGTTAACAAAGACTACCTGCAGCTCATCGGGATCACCGCGCTCTTCATCGCCTCCAAGATAGAGGTGAGTCCCTCCTCATCCTCCTCCTCTCAACTGCCACTCACAAAAACACTCTTACGCACGGACCCCAGTTTACATGTGACGCATGGACCCCAGTTTTATCTATCAAAGAAATTTTAGACTGTTTATCTCACTTCAGTCATTTTTATTGCAGCAAAACATATGTAGTAGACTGAAAAAACAACTGACGTTCCTCTAAGAGGCTGCCTGAAATATAATTTGTATTTGAGATATTAATCATTTTATATATTTAAAAACAATTCTAAACTTGGAATCTGTGTATTGACACAATATTCAGGGTTCCCACAGTCAAAGTAAATCTGGAAATTA
Source organism: Plectropomus leopardus (assembly GCF_008729295.1). Taxonomy (NCBI): domain Eukaryota; kingdom Metazoa; phylum Chordata; class Actinopteri; order Perciformes; family Serranidae; genus Plectropomus; species Plectropomus leopardus. The sequence goes on along the minus strand of NC_056469.1, from coordinate 35,901,171 downwards.
ATCATTTAAATTCACAATTACATTTTTCAGGCTTGGAAAAGTCATGTAATGAGAAAATATAGCAAGTTTTGAAAAAGTCATGAAATGTTGTTTGTAATAAAATTGTTGCAGTAATCCTGCAATCGTGTATGTCAGGAGCCGATGACATAATGTAGCTTAAAAAATATAGAATAAGTGACATTTTGTTTACCATCAAGTACTTTATACCGCCCAAGCCTATTGCATACATTTTCTAATGTTACAATAAACAAAAAAAGAACAGACAGCATTTATTGTGAGGAAATTAGGAGCGCTTCTCCTCATCAGTGCAATAAAGACACAGGAAGTCAGCACAAAAACAGCATTTTGCACAAGAGTAGGAGTATTTATTGCACAAGAATGACAGTAATTACAGTAGAATAAATGTACTTGTTGTGCTAGACACATTTAAGTACAACTATTCCGTCGTCTGAAATAAATGCCTGATGCATACATATTTTATTTGTAACCTAACACGCATCGAAGTGGAGGCGATTTTTCTGTTAAACATTGTTTTGTTCTCTTTGTTCAGGAAATCTACCCTCCTAAAATCTTAGACTTCGCCTACGTCACAGATGGAGCCTGCGACACGTGTGACATCCAGCGCACAGAGCTGCACATACTGAAGGTAGGATGACGCACATCAGCTGTTTTACTTAAAGGGACAGTTCACCCCAAAATCAAATCACACATTTGTCCTCTCACCTGTGGAGAAAGTTTGGGTGTGTGTTTCAGAGGTTTGAGACATCGGTCTTCTCTCCAGTATAATGGGACCAGTATCTGTGCAGTGATACAGGTTGTGGGTGTAGATCTGTGGATTATCTAAAGTAACCGGCTCATGATTTCTTTTTGGCATTTTGAGCACCATAAGTTCTGTGCTAACAACCCCGGAGATAAAATCGGACATCTCTCTCGCTGCCAGCTGTTATAACTGCTGTATTTCCACATTGAAAAAACGACGCTCCGGCTACTTATGGCACCGTGCAGAAACTGCATTTTCAACAACACGGTCCTGCTAATATTTCCCAACAAAAAGACTCGTTAACAAATGAAATAATTCTTTTGGCAAACGCTGTCTGAAGGCTTTTTTTTTCATAAACGGAAACAAGAAAGGTTGAGTTTAAATGTAGTTACTTATATTTTTTCACAGACATGGACGATGTAACTGCTGGGACATTAAAGAAAAGTTTTGTTTTTTTTTTTGGGTGAACTGTCCTTTTTTAAGAAATGACTGTCTGTACTGGAAGTTCACAGGTGGAAGTATTCCAGAATTTCTTTGTTTGATCAAATGTGTTTTCTCAAGTTTATGACTTCAGATTTTTAAAAACAAACACAAAGAAATCCTTAAAACTTTGACATGATTTTCTTTTTAGAGAAGTTAACTGCAAACTGCAAAGAGCGAAGAAAGGACGTACAGAAAGGATGTAAACCTGCCTGCTTCTGTGTCTCGAATTTGACCCGTGTCTTTTTGTCCTCCTGCAGGCGCTGAACTGGAATCTCTGTCCGGAGACGCCCATCTCCTGGCTGAAGCTGTACGCTCAGGTGGAAGCTCAGACGGACGGAGAAAACTTCCTGGTGCCGCAGTTCTCGCAGGAAACGTACATCCAGATCACGCAGGTACGACACGCCTGCATCAGCAACAAAACCAGAGCAGGCGGAAACCTCGTATCTGTCCGGGGGCCCCCATCACTGAGATAACTGGGGACATATTTTAGGGATACTTCATATTATATTAAATTCACAATAACAGTAGAGAACAGCTGATAAACTGTACAAATAGCCCAAATGCTGAACCGCAGGAAGTCTGAGATGAGCAGTTATGATGAAGTGAAGCTCTGTGTTGCTTCGAAAGAAGGAGTCTGACCTTTGACCCGTGTGTTGCAGCTGTTGGACCTGTGCATGCTGGATATCAACTCGTTGGACTACAGTTACAGCGTTCTCGCTGCGGCTGCGTTCTGCCATTTCTCCACGTTTGACGTCGTTCACGAAGTCTCAGGTGAGTTTGAGTTTTCCACCTGAGCGTCCAGTTTGAAGCTGCATGTGTTTGAGGGCCGTATCAGCGCAGATTTACTCACTATATTCATTCTGTGAACGGGTTTTTATCTTAAGGATGCATTAAAATGATTATGAAGGTTTTTCTGCTTACTTTGATTTTCAAATAGAATTCGGTACAGAAATATTGCCGGGGCTGAAATGTTTTCTAACTCACGCTCCTGACCCCGCCCGTGTGTCTCTGTCAGGCCTGACGTGGGACGGCGTGGCGCCTTGTGTCCGGTGGATGAGTCCCTTCATGGACGTTCTGCGGTCTGAACCCAAACCTCAACTCAAGAACTTCTCCAAAGTCAAAGCTGACGCCCGACACAACATCCAGACACACGTGGCTTATCTGGACCTGCTGGTGAGCGAAACAAACACACTGTGCTGTTACAACCACCGCCCCAGAAATACAATCTGAGTCTTTTTGTTAGATTTTGTTTTTTGTATCTTGTAACAAAATTGAGTTATACAAGAATAATTCAAAATGAAGTAAAGTCTAAAGCCTAAAAGAGGACACAAACTACAGATGCATTTGTGTAGTTAAAGGGTTATGGTTAGGGTTACTCTGAATTCATGAGGAAACGAATGGAGGAGCCATTCAGCGCGTTTATTTTGGGAAAGTTTGTAGTTTGTAAAGACTATATTTGACCTCTAGGTGGTAGTGTTGGTCTAAAGTCAGAGTGGATGTTGGACGTTTGTATATTAAGTCACAGTGGAGCTCGGTCTGCAATTAACCCTTGAAACACAGCAAATTAACTTCTTAAAAAAAAGATCCTAAAATGAGCAAAAATTGATCAAAATTTAGGCCTTCAAGGAAAGTATCTGAAAATTAGCACAAAAAACAACATAAAACAAAACAGAAAAGTCTTAAATATAATATTAATAAATATAAACATATTATTGTGTTTATGTTTTTATGATGATTTTCCAGTGACTTCTGTTTCTCGGCTATTTTTGAGGTCAGTTTCGTGTGTCAGCTGTTACTATTTCTTTCCAAGTTGCTTTTTGCCTTTATTCTAGATCAAATCTATTTGCTGTCTTTGCTTCAAAGGGTTAAATGCTTGTGAAAGGTGTCTGATCGCAGCACAAGAAAGTGATGATCCAGGTTTCAGAGGGTTAAAAAGACCCAAATCAGAGCAGGATGAACCAGATTCACAGACATTGATGTTAAAGATTTTAATGTTTCAGAAATCTTATTTTGCAAGAATAACGTTGAGTTTGTTTCTGTCGCGCAGAGGAAAGCTCAGGACTGCCGGCTCGACAGCCTTGAATGTCAGCTGTCGCCCGTCGCCATGGGAGCGACCCTGACTCCGCCCAGCAGCACAGAGAAACCAGCCAATCACTGAGCAGGACGCGAGCAGCGAGTACATGCTACCTCTCCACGCAGTTTGACCTGAAGTAACCTCTCTGACCACATCAGCTCTGCACCAAACGGGACAAGATTTTAAGCGACTTTATGTAGCTCGTCTTTATTTTAATTTTTTTAAACACTAAATCTGATTCCTGTCAAGCATTTTTTCCAAAAACTTCATTCAGGTTGTCAGGAGTTGCAGCTCTTTTTTTTTAATGGTTTAGGCTGTGTTGTGAAGAAGCAGCTGTGACAGCGGCTGTCTCTGTCTCTGTGACGGCGGCTGTCTCTGTCTCTGTCTCTGTG
>NC_056469.1:35852737-35896962 GCF_008729295.1 Plectropomus leopardus | reverse complement strand
AAATAGTAAATAATAATTATAATTAATAATAACAAATGAATATATAAATAGTCCTCGCCAGTTCAGCTGATCTGACGTCCTGTGGTCACGTGACGGGTAGATGGACTGTACTCCCGCGCGAGGAGCGGATGATGTCATAATCCGGCCGGACAACAACAGCTGTAGTAGTAAACAAAACCCAGCTGGCGCTCGTGGCGTTTTTAATCCGCGGGGACACAAATCTGCACGCGCAGGTTCCTGGACATCCTCAGTCAGAGACACAAAGAGGGAAATACAGCGCAAATACACTTACATATTTCACTTTTAGGATAAGGTGAAAATGAACACCCTACGGGTTTAAAAAATATACATTTTAAGAAATGTTAAAAATGAAAAAATGGAATAAAAATAAATACTACAATGAAATAAAATATAAACAAAAACACAGTGCCAATGTGCTTTTCCCCAGAGCGCCTCGGAGTACAGTTTAATTAAAAATATTCCTCATAATTACTTACAATTTAGAATTTTAGAGAAATGCGAAATTAAACTCAAAAATATTCTCTTTTTCTGAGTTCCGCCTTTAGAAATAAAAACTAAGTCACAGCTGTGGGCTCTCCTGTCATCACTTGTTTTGCTCTTCACTCTCAGATGTCACATCCTGCAGCTTTTGTTTTCACTGTACATCCATCTACCGCGCGCGCACTCATGCAGAAGCCTCGCGCACATCCAGCCAGTAATGCAGAGGAAAGATGCAGCCTCCAGCGCGCGCCGATCCACACTGTCCAGGAGACTGTGCGCCCCCCAGGACGCGCGCGCGCGCGCGCACGCACACACACACAAACACACACACACCTGCGCAATTTCAGTTTCACTATCACAGTATGTAATTGTATCATTATTTCCACGTGCAGCTTGTGTAAATTAGTGTAAATATTTTTAACTGTTTAGTTTTATGTCTTGTTTACAGTTGATATTGTAGTTTTTGCTTCATTTGTTTTGTACAAACTTTGCTTTGCTGCTGTGCAAATGTCTTATCTTGTTATCTTACAGTCAGTGTGTTTTGCAGTTTATCAGAGATTAATCAGAGGAATGAACTCATATGTGTGTGTTTCAGATCGCGTGCGTGTCAAGAGACCCCCGCGCTCCCCGGAGAGTCCTTCTTTAAAAGCAGTTTTCTGGTTATTATTTATATTATTGTGATATTTCATTATAGAAGATGAACTCGTCCCCTGACTCGTATTAGATCGGATCAAATATTCGGTTATTTTCAGTAATATTCACTGTTACAGACATCAGCACTCACTTCCAGCTGTAATCCGCTCTCAGTCTCCAGCAGTCCGCGTGCAGCAGCTCTCAGGATCAGAGTCCATCATCAGGACCGGGACTCGGACTCGGTGCTCTCCAGGACTCTCTGCGGGGCTCAGGTGTCGGTGATGACCGGGAGGATGATGCGCACCGGCCGCCGCTGCGCTCCGCAGACGCGGTTAAAGTGACGCCTCCGCAGGAGTCTGCATTGGCTGAGGATGACGACAGAGAGGAAGAGGAGCCCCCTCCTCCTCCTCCTCCTCCTTCCCGCCTTGAGTGAGATGCTGCTGCACGGTGAGGATGAGGATGTTGGGTTTCAGGTCTTCATCTCCGACTCTTTGAAACTTGGCTCGACTTCAGTTTTTTTGTGCTGCATTCAGACTCTTTTCTCTGAAAACTGAGCAAACTGGTTTGATTGATTTCATTTTATTATCGTGTCACACATGAACAATACGGCGAACAGGCTTACAAGACACCCTCATTAACACATTAACACATTAATCACAATACCCATTTTCTATTTTAAAAAATGCGGAAGATATATATTCTTAAGTGTTCTATAAAAACGACAGAGAGAGCGGTGAATAAGAAGCGAGCGGACTTGGAAGTTTTTATGTGGAGATGCTCCTTCGTCTCTGCTGGACTCCAGAATCGCTCAGCAGCTTAATGACCATTGTCATTTTTTGGCAGGTGAGTGAAATAAATCTGAATATTTCAGCAGCGTTTGGCTGGAGGCTGCTGCTCATTTAAGAGAGACAGACAGAGAAAGAAAGACATGCAGCAGATCAGTCAAACATTCTGGCCGCATTTTCTGTCCTCTTCAAGAATCTAATCACTGAAAACAAAAACTCATCAACCACTTTAACCCTTTCAGACCTGGAGCCACATCACTTTTCCTGTGCTGCTTTCAGACGCCTCTCACACGTATTTCAACTTCTGAACTCTGAGAAAACTGCTGCGATTTCCAACTAAATCTTGACAGAAGCATCCACATCCACACCAGGACAGATGATTCATGTGTCTCTGGTTTCTCTGTGTGTGAGCTGTCACGGTTTCATGTGTCTGCAGGTTTCTCTGTGTGTGAGCTGTCACGGTTTCATGTGTCTGCAGGTTTTCTCCAGTTGTGCGCTGGCAGAAGTGGACACAACAAAACAAAAGCATAATCCCGTGCTTCTCTGTGTGTGGTGAGTAATCCGTAATCCAGAGGTCACAGCGGGCGGCTGCCGGCCGAAGCTTCAGATTACACAGTTTTCAGTTTGTTTCTGCAGCTTAAGTCAAACAGAATCAGACGTATGTGACCACTGCTCCTCCTTCAAAGCAGAATTTCACCTGTTTTCAATATATATGCTCCACTGGGGCTTCAGAAAATGGACCATCATCCATCTTTTATCCTTTTAATAATTAATAAAATATATAATGAAGACTAATTACTAACACTTAAAAGTAATTTAGCAGATGCTTTTTAGCTATTTCTAATCATCTTAATAAATGTAATAATAACTTGTAGATGTATATCACATATTGACTGAACTTCTGACAGTAACATGATCAGGAGGACGGGGGTGTTGTGGACAGGAGTGCTGACTTTAACAGTTTGGTCCTGGTTTAACTGTCCCTCTGTCCGTCCGCTCTGCCTCTCTCCTGCTGCTGTGGGATTTTTAACTGGTCAGGAGCAGCTGCACACAGTACATCTCCATGGTAACTGATGTGACTCTGCCTTCATGCAACAGAGTCCAGGCTAAATTCAGCCCGAATACCTGGAAAATCCTGGCTTAATCCATGATCCTTTGTGCAATAGCCCTGTTAGTTCTGAATCTGTCCAACAAAATTTTGTGTTTTTCCATGAATTGTCTAACATATGAAACCAGTTCTGACTTTTTCTTTTTACTTAAAAATGTTGACCTATTTATTTATTTTATTAATTTCTTTTGTATTTGATTGCTTTACTTGCCACCTTCTAACTTATTTAAATGTTTTAAATTTGATTTAAAGCACTTAGAGCTGAACTGTATGTGTAAAAGCTGCTATGAGTAACATTTGATCATTATTACTGCATGTGTATGTATTTGTTCTTCCTCTGCTGTCGTCCTGTGGAACACCTGCTGTGGTTCTCCACCTCATCGTTCTCCAGATTGCTCACCTGCTCCTCGTTAGCCCGTTACTCCCTCAGCCGGCGCTCCTCTGCGTCCGCTCATGCTGCCGCCTCTCAGAGTTTCAGCTCAGTCAGAGAAATCAGAATATTCTCTGCTGTCAGGTGGTCGTGAGCGAGGAGCCGACACCGACTTCTCATTCAGCAAATATTTATAACTCGATGGTGGAAAATCAGGAGCAGCAGCAGAGTGTGAGGTGAGTGACAAAGGTTCATTCATAATATAATTTGAGCCTGCTGCCTCGTACACTTCATGTTCACAGTTCTTCCCACGCACCTCCTGTCCTCCCTGATTTTGACTGCAGCACACAACAACATTTTGACCGGACGACTTCGATGTGACTGCAAGAAAAACCTCAGAGAGCTCCGATAATCTGTGAGTAGATCCACTGACGTGTCAGTCCACAAGCACCAAGAGTTTCATCTCACAGTGATAAACACCAAGCAAAACCTTTAAAACAAATTCAGAGCAGATACTTCACTAATTTATGACTGAGGGACAGTTTGTCTCATTTTAGTCTCTTTTCTTCTTCCTGTTGTGATAACTGTGTGTGTGTTGATGCATGTGTCCTAAATGTAATCCAGATTGTGTATTTGAGTGTAATCAGTGAATTTGCAGCTCAGCTCCTACAATAAGTCTAAAATACACTGTGGAAACTAAATAGTTAACTTCAGACTGTTCAGGTCCAAAAATGCTCCATTGAAACCCATTCAAACTGACATTTTTGATCCCACAGCCATCAGAGCAGAAAAACAGGACTTGTATTATTTCTGGGTGTCATTCTGGGCTTTTGACTCTGAATTTGTCATTTTGACTATTTTCAATAATCAGTCAATGTAGCTGCTGATCACTGGCATATCCCAGACTGTCAGCAGCTACACTCACACACTGAGCACGGAGGAGACTCAACATCATTCATATTTTTTGAAATCTAAAAACATAGCGGCATCATGACAAAACCCTGGCATTTAAAGGGATGAAATTCTGAAAATCATTGAATATTTGATATTTATTATTAGGATGGATGTTGGTTAAAAATGAACTAAATGTAAGTAGAAAATCTTATTGGTGTTTAAATTTTTCAAAGCTTAATTATGAAAAGTACATTTTGTGTGTAGAGTGATGTGAGTGTGTGTAATATTGAAGCAGGCCCTCAGGGGTTAATGGAGCTGTGTAGCCACTGTATTAACACGGTCATGCAAATATTTCACAATAAAATCCTTGTGCCAACAACTAGAGGGATATCATGCACAAAAAAGTTTTCAGAGGGCTTTTACTTTGAAACAGGAAAGGTTGAGTTTCTGTGCAGATATTTATATTTTCATGTGTGACAGATATGGCATACTGCAGCGTTTTTGATTGTTTATGGATCCGTGAACACGAGGATCGTTCTTGTTTCATATGAACACAGACTGTTTCAAGACTTTTCAGTGTTTAATGGGGCCATTCTCGTTTTGCTGAAAACTGTGCACCTCGCGAAAACAGTGAGACTCCTTTTCTTGCGCCTGAGCAGCGCAACTCCTCCGTTAAATTCATACAGAAAACTTTGTTTCTCTCGTTTGCCTCCACAGAGTTCGAGGAATCCAAAAACTGAACACATGAGCAGAGTTCAAACGCAGACACTCACGCTACACTGTTCACTGTTTCAGCGTTAGTGAGCCCCCGACTGGATAAATGTGACTTTTTTATTCTGTTTTTTAGTGCATCATAAAGTACTTACATTGAGGCCTAAACGGAGAATTGGCACACTTAAAAAATTACAAAAAACCCCCACAAATGTGTAATGTAAAAAAAAACACCAAACATTAGAAATCAGCGTCCACGTGTCGGACCGTCGCTCACTCAGAAATCGATCGAGGAAATGTGTTTTTCCTTCCGCAATCGTCAGCCGGCGTGACGAAGGCGTGCACAGAGAGAGTGCTGTGATGATTTTTTAATCCAGTGGAATCTTTGAAAGAAATCAAACAAATGTGAGGATTAAATGCCTGTTAAAGGCATCTGAGTTTAGCACAAAAATTTAAAAAAAATCTGATGTCGGTGCAGGTTTCAAAGGGTTAAAGGAGTAGAGACTCCAAACAGACTGCAGGTCAAATCCAGCAGACTGAGAGCGGTCCGGTTCAGCAGAGGCCTGAGTCTGAGTCACCACACATTTCCAAAATCACCGCGGCGACACAAAGATGCAGAGCAGCAGAGCAGCAGCAGAGAGGAGGCCGGAGGGGAGTAATACAGTATCCAGAGAGAGGAGGAGATCAGCGCTGAGCAGCCGCATCGAGGGGGGAGGAGGGAGGAGGGAGGAGGACACAGCCGGCACGCCACCTCCGAGCGCCGGATTAATTCACTCTGACTGTGATGCGCTCGCCTGTCTGTGGGGAAAGACACTGTAACCCAGGGTGATGGAGGGTGATTTCCCCTCGCTCAGATGGAGGGTGATGGAGGGTGATGGAGGGTGATTGGAGGGTGATGGAGTCTGATGGAGTCTGATGGAGGTCTGATGGAGCCTGATGGAGGGTGATGGAGTCCGATGGAGGGTGATGGAGGGTCTGATGGAGGGTCCGATGGAGGGTGATGGAGTCTGATGGAGTCTGATGGAGGGTGATGGAGTCCGATGGAGGGTGATGGAGTCTGATGGAGTCCGATGGAGTCCGATGGAGGGTGATGGAGGGTGATGGAGGGTCCGATGGAATCTGATGGAGTCCGATGGAGGGTCCGATGGAGGGTGATGGAGGGTGATGGAGGGTGATGGAGGGTGATGGAGTCCGATGGAGGGTGATGGAGGGTGATGGAGGGTGATGGAGTCTGATGGGTGATGGAGGGTGATGGAGGGTGATGGAGTCTGATGGAGGGTGATGGAGGGTGATGGAGGGTGATGGAGGGTGTGAGGGTGATGGAGGGTGATGGAGGGTGATGGAGGGCGATGGCGTCCTCTGGGGGGGTGATGAAGTGGATGACGGCTGCTGTGGATTTCAGGCGACAGATGGAGTTTGCAGCAGCAGAGCTTCACGGTCGCCGGCTCGGGCGTCTGCGTGCGGAGCGGCCTGAGTCACGTTTGAGCGTGCGGCGGTGGGGGGGGGGGCTGCTGCTATAACGTCATCACAACAGACTCAGCCGTCTGTGCACGCTGCACTGAAACTTTATATAACACCACTGTATGATACAATGCGGCCAAAACTATGTGGACACATGAACATCACAACCACACGGTTAACGTGATAGTTAACTGTCGCCGTGACGACTCCTCAGTCTAAAGTGCATCACTGATGCTGTCGGAGGAGCTGAGTCTGCAGAATTCAGCCACCGCAGAAACAAACAACAGCGGACGCCGTCAGTCAAACCAGTGACAGCTGCGCTGATGCATCATGGGTCTGCAGAGTCAGTGCCGACCTGACAGCCTGAGACGGAAACAGAGCGACGGTCGTACAGTCCAGATTCAGAGAAGGTCAAAGGTCAGAGGCTGCAGAGGTGTTGATGAGTAACGCTGCTCCAAAACCAAAAAAAGTACCGTTTAGAAACATCAGAACTCAGTCAGACAGAAAAGTCTGATGATATTCTGTGTTTTATTTCATGAAAAGATGTTTCTGCTAACGAGCATCGGAGCAGATTGGAAATGTTAAACTATCAAACCAGAGGCTGAAAATGTTCGTACGCCGGTCACAATCACGAGAACCAACAGGTTACATTTATAACTTTAGTAAACAAATATTTTAATGACTTTTTGACACGTCTACAAATCTGCTCGTGAGCTACTCACGGCCTCAGAGGCTGGTTTCATTACACATTTGTGCAAAACTTAAGCGACAGTTTTGAAATTTTGATAAAACACAATTAAAAGACGACCGCGTTGATGTTCTGTGACTTCTCCTCTGGCAATAACATCCCAGTAACCATGGCGATGGATGTCCAAAACATGGGCACGTTCATTTCTATCCACACACAGAGTCACGTTTTGTACAGTGTCATTATGTGTTTTGTGTCTTCCTCATAAACACATTTCATGATTCCTGCGTGTTATTTTAAATAAAGCTGCAGGTAGTGTGAGTGCAGAAATATCTGTAAGTGCTGACTTGTGTGTCTGCAGCAGGGTTTTTAAGGCACAGAGGGGGATCAGATGGACCTGCTGAGGATCCTGATCAGAGTCCTGCAGGAGGTCTCTGAGTGGAAGAGCTCGCTGATACAAACACGGAGATCACAGACAAACTCCGTCTGAACCTGGTCTTTGATGGAAAAGACTGGTCAGCAAATCCTACAAAGACCAAAACAAAGCTCTCAGCTCCGCTTCAAATATGTAAATCTTAAAAATAAATAAATAAATAAATAATAATAATAATTATTATTAATAATAACAATAATAATAATAATAATAATAATAATAATAATAATAATAATAATAATAATAATAATAATAATAATAATAATAAACACCTTACAGTAAAAAAAAAACCAAACAAAAACAAAACAAAAAAAAACAGGAGGAAATGTGACTGTGGGTCTATTTTCAGCAGCGGATTAGTTGGTTTAAATCTTTATTTAGTTACTGTGGTATGAAGTTATGAAATTTTTATCACTTGGTGAATATTCTCCCTCTCTGCCGATATTTAACAACAATTTAAAGTAACCCTTATTGTGTTTACACTGAGTATGAATGATATTTTTGTAATTTAAGGATAAATGTTGCTGTTGTTTTGGAGACTAAAGCTCTCTATGTGGATTTTCTCTGCTGTCGTCACATTTTAGGTGGGGACATGTCAGCTTTTCTACCTTTTCATTTTGTTTAATTTTCTTATATAATATTTTAATTGTATTATTTTATTTATTATTTTATATATATACAGGCTGTACAAGTATTCCTCCTGTATTTGTGTTTGGTTCAAAGTATTGTTTGCCCCCCCGATCACTCTGAACATCATTTGCATTTAGATGATTTGACCTTCGTGTGACCTTCGTCACAGAGCTCTGACGGACGCTTTAGCTGCTGGCCAGATTTAACCTCTGACCTCTGAGCTCAGATCAGCAGGCCCAAATCTGGAGCGAGTGAGTTTCTCTTCACTGAAGCAGAGAACAGTGAGCTCCTGTTTCTTCCTCTGCAGCTGAGCAGTCATTCAGCTTCCAGCAGCGATGCTTTGCTGTCCGCACGAACAACAACAACCTTCAGCTCTCATCTGACAAACTCTGACAAAAAGTCACAGAAAAATCAAAAACGCTCTGCAAAAACAATCATGAGGCTCTAGGTTAAAAAGCTCAGAGCAAATTACTGCGATTCTTTACAAAACATGGAAAGACCACGACAAGCAACTTAATAAATGTGACAAAAATTAGGGAAAAAAGCATGGAAATTACTGAAAAAAAACAGAAGAAAAAAAGAAGAAAAAAGAAAACAACAAAGGGGTATGTTTTTAGCATTTTTTAAAATATTAATAATTTTTTAAGGTTTTTTTCTGTGACATGATTTAAAATATATAATCAAGAGAGTTATCAGATACTTTTCTGCATGTTTTTCCTTTTATTTGATAATATCTAATGATCCATCCAAGCTAATATTCTTACTACTGTCGTTGTTTCTTAAGTAGCAATGATGTGCAGACGATGAAGAAACCTCCGCTGACACTGACTTGGTTGCATAAGAATCAATTTATTACAACAAAGTTCAGCATCCCCCAGGCACCATGGTCTGCCTGGGAGAGGATTCGGGACCAATGTGAATCTCTCTATCTTACAGCTCATGCATGTGTCTTATACAGGTACAAGCATCTACACATTCATCAGTAAACATTCCTTCATCTATTGTGTTCAATCACACAAACCCCAAGGGGCCACAGTCCATGTAATTTAAGCCAGGTGTCCGTACTCCAGACATCAGACCCCAAGGCCTAACCATCCCTTAACCTCTGATCTCAAGATAAGACCCATATAAACAGAGCATAATACACCTCACTACCTTTTACCATTTTTATTTACTTATTTACTACTCACTAGTTTTTACTAATATCCAGGTAATTGTCAAGTACTGTTTACAAATTTTGTGCTCATTTTTGGGTCATTTCTTCTGCTGTTGCTCATTGTCTTCTTTCCATGTTTTTGGAGGAAATCTGTCCAGTTTTCTCAGGTTTCAAAGGGCTAATCGATGAATTAGTTTGGATGAAAATTTTGAAAATACATATAAAATAATATATAAAATAGTTAGTTAGATGGATGTTAAATATTTAACTGTTTAGATTATTTTCAATGAAATCAAATTATGAAATTAAACTGAGTACTTAAAATGAAGTTTAATTAAATTAAATGTAGACATAATGATTTTTTAATGAGGATTTATTCCTTGGCTGTCAGAATAAATGGTTTCCGTGTGAAATTGGCCGTGTTGGCGTCTCAGAGCTGATTAGTGTCGCTGTAACTGCTGATCTCTTCAGCGTCTCAGAGCAGCGATCAGCTGATGAAGCCTCAGCTCAGTAATCACATTACTCTCCGGTTGGACATTCAGGAAGCGATGGACGAGTTTCCTGATGAAGACTGTGTGATGCGCCGCAAAGCTTCACACGAGTTGTTTTAACTTAAAGCACATTAACTCGGTCAGTAGCTCGCTCTGATAGATGCTCCGAACCGGACAGAGCTTTGTTTTTAACGACACGTATAGATTTACGAGGTCACTCTGGAGACATTTCCCACCTGACAAAATGATCTCTACTTTTTAACTACATTTATAGAATAAGTCATGCTGATGACATTTGCTACCTGACAGAATGGCTTATTCTATTTTTGTTGATTAAAAAAAGTCTACAGTTGAAAATTGATTTACTCATTAATTTTAATTTTATTTCATTTGTCTTCTTGTATTTAAGGTTTGTTTTAATGTTTTTTTATTCATAAGTTTGAGTTTTGGCATTTTTACATTTTTTTTTTAATTTATGTGAGCGTTATTTTTTATATTTTACATTTTTGTTGTTGATTTTGTTTTTTTAAATTGAAAGTTTTTAGGTGTACTTTTTTTTTTTTTTTAGAATTTTGAGGGTTTTGGTGTGTTTCATTTATTATTTTTTTAATTAATGAATTATTCATTCATTCATTTATAAATTTAATTTTTGGGGGGTGTTTCTTTTTAATTTATAATTTGGATTGTATTTTTTTCTCATTTTTTTCTAACAATTTTAAGGTTTCGTTGTGTCCTGTTTGTATTTTAAAGATTTTTCTTCTAATACTTTAAGTATATTTAAGCATACTTACTTTTACTTAAACGAACCTTTTCAATCCAGGACCTTTACTTGTATTATTAGTATTTGTGCGGTGTAGTACTGGTACTTTTACTGCAGTAAAGGGTCTCTGGTGTTCGCTGATGCGGACAGAGTGCGCGGCTCAGTGCTGATATTTCCGACAGTCCGGGAGGTCCGTGAAGCGGCTGCGCTCGCTGCCATATTGTTGTTGTATTTTGGGAGTTTGTGTGTCTGTCTGCGGGCTGAGAGGAGGACGAGCCGCTTCACCGACTGGATCTGGAATATAACCGACACTCGGGTCCCCGTCAGTCACCGGAGAGCAGAGGAGCCGTCGGGTGAGCCGTTTTTTACTCACTTTAAACTCTGTTGAAGCTAACGCTAAAGCTAACGCTAAAGCTAACGCTGCCTCCGTCTGTCACTTTTCCCATTCATGCTAACAGCCGCTAGCAGCTGCTGAGCTAAAGCGCCTCCTCAGACTTTATCAAAGCCGCAAACTTTAAAATAAAACGCTCACTGATGTTTGTGCTGATAAAAACCAGCCGTCAAAGTTCAGTTAGCTCCGGCTCGACCAGCAGCGGAGGAGTTTAGGAGGCTAACACCCGAGCTAACTGCTAACTGCTGCCAGCTGACTGCAAACTCCGCCGATAACTTCAAAAAGTCACAGAGGAAACTTTCAAATATTTTATTGTTTTTAAGGGAAATATGAATATAAAAATAACTTCAAAAAGTCACAGAAAAATCATCAGATAAATCATTTTGTTTATTTACTTATTTTTTCCTTTTTTTCTGATCTTTTGGTTTTTTATTTGTATTTTCAATTATTGTGATTTTTTAAAATACTATAGCATTTGGAGGTGTCTTTTTCCAAATCATTTTGAGTTTTTGGGGTTTTGTTAAAAATAATTTTAAGGTTTTTAGTTGTTTTTTCCACCTTTTTCATAATAATTTTCTGCCTCTCGCATGTTTAAAAAACAAACAAATTCTGGCACGTTTACCTTTTGATACTGTAATTTTACATGAGTAACATTTTCAGGATTATCATTTGCAGGACTTTTACTTGTAACAGTATTGTCACAGTGTGTTATTACTTGTACTATTACTGTTTGAAGCACAGGCCCTGAATACTTGTACCTGTCCCTCAGAGTACAGGTAACCTGTCGTTTGGCTCCTGGTGGAAGAGATCCTGCCTGCTGGTGAAACTTCTTCCCCTCTAAATGGGAAGTTTGCCTCGTTGTATTGAGTCTGAAGATTTTCAGTTGACTTTTAAAGATAACTTGTATTTGTGCCTTTTTAAGGTCAAGGTTCATTCACATGTGGTCGGCCCTGCTGCTGGTTTGTAAGCTTATTATCCATTTACATCCAATAACTCGCTGCTTAGTTTCAGAAAAGAATTTATAATCTTCTGCAGTTTGTTTAGATCTGATTTAAACTGCCAGAGGTTAAAATATAAATAAAGAAAGCCAGAGTTTAGTATGTCATTCAGAAATCACGACAGTGCCACTTTATAGTATATCATATCATCAGTATAGTACATCATTAAAAAAAAAATTGAAAAACGTAGAGAACAGTAGTTCAGCATATTTCCTAATGAATAGTCCAGATCCAAAAATATAACTGTGTGGGAAACCGTGTAGCCGTCGTTATCCTAATGAGTCCAGACATCTTCAAATGAGTTGTTACCTCTTACCGATGCTTCAAAACACAAAGATATTACAATTTACAGTAACATACAACAGCGAAAAGGAGCAGATTTTCACATTTTGAGATGCAGGAAGGCACATTTTCAGTTCCATTTATTTACAAGTGAGATCCTCTGCTTTTCACTGTCTGATGCCGTTGTAAAGTGAGTATTATTGGGTGTTTACGGACAGTTAGCTGGTGGATACACAGACAGCAATTATAAGGAAACAACGTCTTTATAATTGCATTCATGTCTCTTCTTCAGCTGAGAAACATCTGTCATTTACGCACACAGGCTGCAGAGTTTATCACAGCCACTCATGTTGGAAATATAACGGATTAAACATGAGGTGGCATTTGTTTTTGACGTTCAGTAATGTCAGAGTTTCACTGCAGTCAGACTGAAAACCTCTGCAGGAAATGAAGGTGAAAGAAAACAGATAAGATCTTGGCAGAAAATGTTTTCGTCGGATGCGTCGTGAGTAATCGTGAACAGAAAAGTGTTTGGGACGGTGATGAGCTTGAGTCTTTGATTCGCAGTGACCGTCTGTGCCTGGTCGTGGTCGGAGTCTTACAGTTGGTGTTTGAGGCGTTTGGTGATGAAATTGTTTTTCAGTGAAACTTTTAATCCAGTGAAGACTCTTCAGCAGGATGTTTGGCCCCTAATTGGTATCGAACGTGTGACCTTTGTGGAAATGAGACAGTGAGAGTGAGATGCCGCCCTGCCCTTTATGTCAAAGCGTTGGATCGTAATATTCTGGAGCTGAATTGTGTTTATACCGCTGAGCCTGCAACTACATATTCATCATATTCATACATATTCATCATCAGTTCATACGATTACTGACAATAACAGCGTTTACTTTTTCAAATGTCGAGTCAATGAAATTTTAGAAAACTTTCCACAAACCCAACGTGACACCTTAAAGCGTCTTAGACCTTCCAGCCAACAACTGAAACCCTAAAATACTTATTTCTGTATATATGCTGCTGTACAGAGAGAAGAGCAGCAAAATGTCACATATGAAGAAATGATCCACATTTCATTAACACTTTCCCCGCCAGCATTTCTGATCACATTCACTGATCTTTCCAGACCCAGAATATTTTGGTTATTGAATATGTAAACAATAAACACATCAACGTGGAGAGCAAACATACACACAAAATCATTTTATTCAAGCTTCTTCCATCCCTCTTTATCAACAACTGAATTTATGCATTTTCATCCAAAAACCATTTTAAACAAGCAGCTGAGAAAACTGCATT
Organism: Plectropomus leopardus; assembly: GCF_008729295.1. Lineage (NCBI taxonomy): Eukaryota > Metazoa > Chordata > Actinopteri > Perciformes > Serranidae > Plectropomus > Plectropomus leopardus. The sequence continues at coordinate 35,883,374 of NC_056469.1, read as the reverse complement.
AAAAACAGAAGAACGTCTTTTTCAAGGACATAATCGATTTCTTATTGACAGGTTTTGTTAGTTTTCTCTCACTTTATTTCAACTTGAATTTTATCATAATTACTGATAATAATAACAATAATATTATTTATTATCATTCCTATTACTAATCTCATTATAATTGCTGTTGTAACTATAATAATACTACTACAACTAATATTGATAATTATTATTATTACTAGTAATGATTGAAGAAATGATCCACATTTCATTAACACTTTCCCCGCCAGCATTTCTGATCACATTCACTGATCTTTCCAGACCCAGAATATTTTGGTTATTGAATATGTAAACAATAAACACATCAACGTGGAGAGCAAACATACACACAAAAAAATTAATAAAAATTGTCTATTTGAATTGACATGTGAGTTGACAGAAATCAACATTTAGAAATTAATTCATTCTTTGAATCTAATCGGGCAGGAAAATCACTAAAAGTGAACTCACACTGACGATGTCAGATTTCGGACGCTCTCTCCCCAGTTTTTGGTTTTTCAGAGTTGGCTTCTTTTTTTCTCAGCCTTGAAGGAGGATGCATTTTGGATACATATCAAAATTGTTTTCTTTTGTTTGATAGACAAAGAAAAGCTACAAACCGGATTTTAATTAGATGGTGTTGCTGTAAATGGTGCCGTGTTGTAGTCAGCACCGTGTTGATCTCCAGCTTGACTGTGAAGGCTGGTCTTGACTTCAGAGCTGAGGTGCTGTGTTTGTCGATGAAGGCTGGCTCTCAGCCGTCTGTCTCTGTGTGCCGAGTTACCGTCAGCTCAGTCACATTAATTACAGCACCAACAGGGAAGCTCTGGGACAGGAAACTCACTCTCCGTCTCCGGCTCCTCACAGAGTTTTTGTCAGGTAATGATGCAGCTAATCTGCTGGGGAGTCTGTCAGCAGAGGTGTTTCCCTCCTCTTTGTGTCCTTAACGTCGTGAAACGAGTTCAGCCGGAGCTAAAGAGGGCGAGGCCGAGGGAAATGATCTACCTGACAGGTAATCACTCCCCCCCCTCCTCCCTGCAGGCACAGGATGTCTCCAGCACATAATCCAACATGTCTCCGTTTATAAATGGATGCAGATTAGGAGCATGAGAGGAGCAGGTAACTCCCTCTGTGACACGCCAGGTGCTTCACAGGTAAAGGGAGTGCTTCATTTGACGCACCAGAGCCGGAATATCAGGAAATCCACACTGCTTATTAACCCTTCAGGGACTGTTTGTCTCAGTTTAGTCTCTTTTCTTCTTCCTGTTGTGATAACTGTGTGTGTGTTGATGCATGTGTCCTAAATGTAGTCCAGATTGTGTATTTGAGTGTAATCAGTGAATTTGCAGCTCAGCTCCTACAATAAGTCTAAAATACACTGTGGAAACTAAATAGTTACATTCAGACTGTTCAGGTCCAAAAATGCTCCATTGAAACCCATTCAAACTGACATTTTTGATCCCACAGCCATCAGAGCAGAAAAACAGGACTTGTATTATTTCTGGGTAGTTACATTCAGACTGTTCAGGTCCAAAAATGCTCCATTGAAACCCATTCAAACTGACATTTTTGATCCCACAGCCATCAGAGCAGAAAAACAGGACTTGTATTATTTCTGGGTGTCATTCTGGGCTTTTGACTCTGAATTTGTCATTTTGACTATTTTCCACCTGATGAGGTCATTTTGACCATATTTGGCATATGGAGGAAATACATGCTATTTCCACTAGGTGACCTGTCACAGTCAATGTAGCTGCTGATCACTGACATATCCCAGACTGTCAGCAGCTACACTCACACACTGACATATCCCAGACTGTCAGCAGCTACACTCACACACTGACATATCCCAGACTGTCAGCAGCTACACTCACACACTGAGGAGGAGGAGACTAACATCAAAAACATAGTGACATCATGACAGAAACCTGGCATTTAAAGGGATAAACTCCTGAAAATGAATGAATATTTGATATTTATGATTAGGGCTGATGTTGGTTTAAAAAATTAAGTCAATGAAAGTAGAAAATAATATTTATGTATAATATTTTTAATAGCCTGATTTTGAGAAGTGCATGTTGTGTGCACAGCAGTATGAGTGAGTAACTGATACAGCACACAATATAATAATGTATAGAAAATTGACGTTGCCGCTAATCACTGACATATCCCCGACTGTGATAATAATATAATCATTATTTTCCTTACATGCTCGTCCTTCACAAATCTAACTTTGATTGACATCACATTTGTTATCATCGTGTAGTTTAATACTTTGAATATAATCTTGATAAATTTGAATTCTGCAGAAGCTACAGGATATGAGCGGAGCTGATAACGGACCCAATAATGTCCTTCAGTGTCGGCTTTCAACATCCTCACTTCTCATTTTCATATCTGGCCACACTCACCATTACTCAACATTTATTTAACAGTCGTTTCATAGTAAGTCAGAGTTTCACTTCTCTGTTTCTGTCAAGTGTCCTCAGCAGAGCGTTTTTACACGTCTGTCAGCGTCTGCTGGCTCACCTGCCTCAAATAAACAGGTCAAAGCTGAAACAAGGCTTTAGCCAACAGCTTTACAGGGTCCCTGATCCTTAAAGTCTGAAAAGGTCTCGGATTACATTTTTCTAAATTACATATTTTTAAATGTATTAATGAATTCTCTAAATGTGTAAAGATTTTAGGTTGTGTATTTAAGTATGAAATCAGTTGTTCTTTGATCCAAACTTTGCATTTTTACATCATGTGGCTCCAAAATGTGTTTTTAGACATCATGCCGGCACCACAGAAACTAAAGAGGTTTAACACAACAGCGTGGGCCTCCAGTGTGACATGTAACATACGTGTCAGCAGCTGTTTGTTAACGATAACAATGACATCACACGTCATAACAATCATGCGGCCTGCCTGTTATATCTCGGCTGATCTCTGCTCAGAGGCCAGGAGCTCCTGCGCCTCACTGCTTACTGCCGCGGTTCTTCGTTTTTGAGTTAGCCGCAGAACACCACCAGCTGCTTTTTAAATCTCGCAGGGGACAAAGAAATCACAGATTTGGGTAAAGGAAGTGAGATAACAACGTGATGTTTCAGCTGATAGAAAGTTGGTCCGTTTGAACTGGAAACATGCAGCGACAGGAAACAGCACCTCACACATGAGCGCAGCTTTCTCAAATTAGTTTGGATTACTTCAACATAATAAATAATGACAAAAACAATGAAAATAATAACAATAATCATAATACATTTTATTTTTATATCAATTTTATGATTAATCAGACACATTAAATAATAATAATAATGATAATGACAACAATAATGATAATGATGATACTGATACTACTACTACTGATATTCAACTGACCTTAAACTTTTCAAAACTTTTAAAAACCCAAGATTGTAGCTGTTAGGTTAGGTGTCATCTTGTGAAAAAACATTAGTAAAGTATTTTTGGACGTATTCTTCCTCGCCCTGCATGTGTGTCAGGTGAAATAATTTAATATCTACGATGTTTTAACTGAAACATCACCAGGTTTTCTGTAACCTAATGTCAACAATGAAGATTTTAATTTGGATTTTAGTAAACGAGTATGGACGGTATATTATGAGCCGAGGAAAGTACATTTCACGATCTGTGACTGCACTTTGTACATGTTAATTTAATCATGCAAATGTGTGACGACTGACTCCTCACAAGTTCATTTCAGCGCTGCCTTCAGACCGTTAGCACTGATGAAGCACGTCTGTTACGTCTCGCAAGTAATTCAAAGTCATTTTAAGCGCACAGAAGTGCTGCTTCTGTTGTTGAAGTGGATCCAGATCGTAGTGAGGAGGTGCAGGTGCTCAGTCACGCTGACGTGGAAACACGCACTTGAACAGCAGGTGGTCATTTAGCTCATATTTTAAGCTTTAAGCTTTTATTCATCGACAGTTGGACATTTGGGAAGAGAAAGCAATGAAGAAATCGAATAAAAATAAAGATGTCTGGCACCTTTTTCTCCTTCAAATGCTGGCTTTTATTATTTTATAGAAACTGGAAGAGTTAATGAACACAAAACTGAACATCTTTTTTTATTATGACATTAATTTTCTGGCTGTAACTTTTTCACAGTTATGTATCACGTTTAGGACTGACAGCCTGTGTGTAAATTGAATAAGACTTTGTAGGTTACAGTGATTTTCCAACAGTTTGTTTTCTGGAGTCGCAGTGCTCGGCTACCTGTTGGCTTTATTTGCAGAAAAAAAGGCTCAAAGGTTGATGTGCTGCACACACGAGCGGAGCCGAATGAGGGAAACAGATGGCGGCCCGTTCAGAGCGCATTCCTCCCAGACTCCATCCTGTCAGTCCCGTTTTGTTACTACACACTCCAGCAGACACACACGCACACGCACACGCACGCACACACACACACACGCGCACACACACACACACACACACACACGCACGCACACGCACACACACACGCGCACACGCAGAAACACTCTCCGAGCTGCGAGTGTGTTTAAACCGCCGAGCGGGAGGCTCACCTCATTATTCGCTGAAGCGGCCTTTAAATGTGAGCGCTGCGGTCCGGCTCCGTGCTCCATGTGTGACATGGATACGTGCAGATGCAGAGCTCCCACGCTCGAGGAAATGTGTTTTCTGTAGCTGATGATGTAACACAGCTTTAACCCTTTGAAACTGGGATTAACATCACTTTTCAGTTTTTTTTAAATACCCCGACAAAAATGTTCGCAAAACAGTGTCTATTATCGTCATAATTATATATTTAAAATTACTTGTGACAGAAATTTGGTTGTTTTGAGCACTTTTTAAGTAATTTTCTTGCTTCTTTGTTTGTTTGTTTAAACTTTTTTTTTCCATATTTTTAGCTAATTTTTATTCAACATTTTTGGGCCTTTTTTCCCTTGAAATTGTTTTGGGAATTTTATCGAAATGTTTAAAAAAAATTATTTTCCTTTCAAACATAAAAAACTTTTTTTTAAAAACTACTATTTTTTATTTTTAAAAAATCAGGTTTGGGAGTCATGTTTTAATAGAAAACTGTCTGAATGAACTTCTCCTGCAGTGAAACAGCCTCTCTCCAAATACTCTAAATATCGTAGGAGAAAATAGGCACACGATGATAGCTTATTGAATGCATTTTTACATATCCTTAAAAATCTCGTCCTATTGAAAATGTCTGTGTGAGCATGTAGTCCGGATCGTGTGACAGTAGTAGTTTGAATTGAAGCTCAGAAAGACTCATTTTCCAGATTAAGTGGTTCTTAAACTTTTGAAACCTAACAAATCAGCATGATTTCTTTCAAAAACATGAGCAACAAGCAACTTAAAAAGAAATGAACCTAAAATTTGCAACAAAACAATAAATCCACAAGAAAATTACCTGAAAAAGTGCTCAAATAAAAACTGTATATATAACATATCTTCTTACATATTTTGAATATATAATTCTAACACTCATATATACAGTTTTTTGAAAATTTTCCCCAATTTTTAAAAATAATTTTCTTGTCTTTCTCTTTTTTTTTAACATTTCATGATTTTCATGCTGTTTTTCCTTATTACCAATTTCTTGTCAAGTGCTGATTCCCTTTTCCATGTTTTTGCTCAACTTTCAAAGGTTAAATTACTTGTGAAAGGCGTCTGAATGAAGTTCAAGAAAACCTGATGTCCATCCAGGTTTCAAAGGGTTAAGTTGTGTATTGATTTGTGTGTGTGTGTGTGTGTGTGTGTGTGTGTGTGTGTGTGTGTGTGTGTGTGCGTGACTCTTTGAGCGGGAAACGCTGCATCAAACCTGCAGAGACAAGCAGCATCTCTGTGATTCCTGCTGCTGTTTTCACCATCTGATCGATTGCACCACGTCGTTTTTCTTCTTTTTTTGGGATCCTCTGCGCGTTTGAACGTGTATGTGACTCGTCATTTAGTTAGTGAGCCTGGCTCGTAATATGTTTGAACCTGTTAAATGATTGATTTAACCCCGCGGCTGCTGACACTGAGGACAGACGTGTGTTCAGGACTGAATGAGGCTTTTTCTCAGGATAAACCAAAATCTCTGCTGCTAGATTACTGCACCATTTAACTTCCTTTACCCAAAACACACACACACACACACACACACACAGAGCTTGTGAATAAAAATACAAAAAAACAAAAAATCTTGTGCTCATTAAAATCAGGAACTGAGGAAACGCTACTGTAAGTGAGGAAGCACCAGAGGCAGGATAAACCTATAAACAGAAAGGAAAAAAAAGAAATAAGTGAATAAATAAACAAATAAATAATTAAATGCTGAAATAATAATAGCAATAATAAAAAACAAATAAGTAAAATACTCAGACTTTAAATAAGAGGTAAATGACAGGATAACAGCACAAAGTAAAACAATAAATAAATATGTTAAATATAGTAAAAAAAAATAAAATAAATAAATTAGATAGGAAGTAGTAAAACTGTGAAACAGACAAAAATGTATAAATAAAAAGTCAATAGATAAATGAACTTCAATTTAAAAGATTTTCCTACTAAATTCGAAGATCTCACGTCCTCGTTATTTGGTGACTTTGGACCATTGGTGAATTTTTTATTTTTTTTTTCATTTAGTTTGGAAAACACAGTATTTACTATTTTATCCATGTTTACCTCCATGTTAATTTTGTCCTTTAGAATAAAGTAATTTAAGTACTTAAATTTGGTTACTGGCAATTGTATTCATTTTTCTCAATTTAATTTTTGATTCAACACATTCAGTGCAGTAATGTGAAGATAAGACTCATTTTTAATGTTACACCATTATTGTCTTTAGGTTTTTTTCTTTTTAAAGAAGATAACTGAATAAAATCATTTATTTATTAAAAAGACACATTTTTAACATTAATTTGAGGGTAAAATATTTTTATGTCAACTGAGTAATAAAAACAAATCTTTAGAATAATTGATGTCAGTTGTTAGATTGGTTTGTTAACTAATAGAAAAAAATAATTGTTAGATTGATTTTTTAGACAGCCCTAAAAAGTAGTTTAAGCAAATATGCGAAAAATGTGATTTTTATAAAAGTCGCCAACTACAATTTTAGGAGTTTTTTTTATCTTTAAAATGCGATGTTTCTGTCCTGCAGAGGAAAGTGCAGCTGGATGTAAAATGAGGACATTTAGCTTTGAGTCAGCAGATTTTAGGTCAGAGATAACGCTGAAAACAACAGTGAGATATTAAAGCCATGCTACAGCAGTTTTCATCTCAGAATTACCCAATTTTTAAAAAACGTATCTGTGTCTCTGAATGTTTGCTCGTTTCTGCTGGAAGTCAAATTTCTGCCGACGTCAGCGCTTTTGAGTGTTGAGTGTTAACAGGAAAGAGTTAAATCACAGAGCATGTCGGGAGGTCAGCAGGGAGCATCTGCTGGAAACGACGACTGTTTTGGTCATTTTTTCTCATTTCTAAAACCTCTTTTTTTCTCAGTCATGTCTGTATCTTTCTCAACATTTTACTACTGACAAACATTTAAAAAATAATACAGAAAAAATAGGATAATTGGACAACGGAGTAAACTTGAAAAATAAATGAGTACATAAATTAAGTAAAATACAAATAATAATAAATAAAATATGATAAGAAAATAATAAAAAATAGAAAAAAGATAAAGAAATAATATAATTTAATAGAAAAATGTCTTCTTTCCATACAGAATATTTCTAAGCTTCTTAAAGCTAAAAAAAACAAAGAGTTTGGTTGAGAATTTTGTTTGGTCTTGAAGTGACTTTTTGCTTTGAGCCAGATCTTTATTCTGTGTCGATCTTGGTAAATGTGTCGCCCTCTTGTTTGTTTGTTGTGAGCAGTTTTCCTTCAGAGGAGATATCGGCACTTTTAAGATAAATGAGGAGCAGTAATTGCCCCTTTTTGCAGCCCGTATCACACACGAGGCTGACATTTGGGAATGAGAGCGAGCGTGGCCCGTTGGCACAAAGTGCCGTGTGAGAGCAGCTGAGCTGTCGCTGAAGCTGCAGGTTTCTCTGTTATTACTCTGATTATTACCCTGGACGGCTCTGTGGTTTGTAATCTCTCCCCTCTGAGAGCTCCTCAGAGCGTTCGTGTGTTTGGACGCAGCTGCGATGAGCTGAGAAAAATAGTTTTCACTCCTCCTGAGTACAAGAGGGACGGCCTGGGAAAGTCTGGGAACAGCTCCTGGAGGGTTTGGGAACAGGACGGGATGTGAGGGGGAAAAAAAAAACTACGTGGTCTCAGGTCATGTGTCCGGAAAGTTATCAGCAGCTTTTTAACACCACAGATAAAAGAAAAATAACAGCAAAGTGAGCAAAGTTTCTTATTTTCCAGGAGATGAGCGACCTCCCAGCCTTTTCAAATGTATGTTTAAATGATACTTTTTCCAAAATCTTATTAGTATAGGACTTAAAAATGGCTGTAAAATGTTTTTAGACGGACTGGGAAATAGAGCTAGAAATGTTATTGTGATAAAAATGAACATATCAGTTGATATCCCCAATTATTGTTCCAAAAAAAGTCAATTTTTTTCAAGTTAAAAGGCTAATTTCTGCTTCTGATTGAAAGTTGAAGACACTAGAAGGTTTATTGTGTTGTTGTGTAATTGTACCAATTACAATTAATCAGCTCTCAGTTAATTGGTCATTAAGAATTTAATCAAACAGGTGAAATTTAATTGATTATTCGATCAAATTTCATTAATACAGTGCTGTCAGTGTCTATGGAATATGCAGCTTTGACTGAGGAAAAATCACATTTGTCATTGTTTCTTAATCAGCAAAGTTTTATGTTTTTCAAATAATCGATTTATCCATTGATTGATTATGAATGTAACCAATGATCAGTTAGGAAAAGTGCTCATGATCTGCAACCTTAGTTTAATCGATATGTGTAATCAGAATCTGAAAACCTTTTGTCAAACAGCAGAAGATTCACGAGTCAGAGGGGGAACAATCCTGATCAAAATAATATCGATCAATAAAAGAACAAATAGACAAAGAAATCACACTTCTGGTTTAGCAGCATGTTAAAAACATTTTGTGAGTGTTTTAGCGACAATTTATTATTATATATAGACACCCACAGTATTCATTTATGCCATTTCTCAATCAAAACTGCAATGAAAATTTTGGATAAATAATCATCAGTAATGTGGATATTATGGCTAATACATTCTGGTAAGTTCAGAAAATGACACCACTTTAATTCAGCCTTAAAAAACAGGAAAAAACAACACTTCAGAATATCCAAATACAAAGGTGATCTCTAAACTCACGTCACAATACCAATAAAATATCAATTTATTGACCTGACCTGGTTAATGGTGTCTGATCGATGGACAGTGCTGATGATCGTTTCATCACTGAGGAAACACTGGAGCTAAGGTTAAAATGTTAAAATACATTGAAATGAAATAAAAAATAAAATAAGAAAAGATAACTCAGTGAAATATGCTAAAATAAGATAGTAAAACACTTAAAGATTAAACAGTAAAAATATGATTAGATCAGAAAGATACACTATAAAAGATCATCCTGAAAGTAAAGTAGAATAAGATAAAATATAAATCAATAAAACAGAGTTGAGTTAAAAGCTTGTCAGTAAAGGTTGGTCTTAAGTTTTGGTCCAACATATTCACTGTGTCGTCATAAACATCAAATTCTCACATTTCAGACGCAGTAAAGCGGATGATTTTCTTTGTTGAGCGATTAAAGATTTTCGTTTTTGCATGGCGGTGGGATCACAGGCGTCTGTTTCTTCGTCCGTCAGAGTTTCTGTGAGTCTGTCTCATCAGGAAGTCGATCCTCGGGAGAAAAGTTCTCCGAGATGTAAACACTCTCCGTCTTGCACAGTTCCTCCGGTCTTGCTGCACAGGAAGTGATGTGTTTTCGTTTTTTTTTCTGATGAACAGAGGAAGAGGGAAACTCTCCGTAAACCAGCAGGAGATGAAACAGCAAATATTACAGGCAGGGATCTCTTTAAAAAAACAAAAAAAAGGGTCACCGACAGAAACAACAGAAAATCACTGAAATGACCTTTAAAATACTGTTAACTACTAAAACACAGAATTACGGTTATCAGGAAGTTAAAGAAAGAAAGTAAACTAAAAATACTGTTGTTGTACTTTTACTCAAATTTTGAATGCAGGACTAATTTTACTTGTATCACAATAAGGAATTTAAAAAGGAGTAAAAACAACTTTTTAATAAAAACATGCTTTTAATTAATGTAAAACAATTCTCCAATTTTGAAGAAATGTATAAGAATCACCAAAAATTTACAAACAAGTGTTGCTATATATGTGACTTTTTTTAATTTGTAAAAAGGAGAAAAAATGCCAAAACCTTTAAAAAGAAACAAGAACTAAATCTCCACATAAATATATGTATAAAATATATACATATAGTAGTAGTAGTATCACACTATATAGTACTGATATCACACTGTGATATTACTTGTTGACTTGAATCAAAGATCTGAGCGCTCCTTTTCTTCTTGTTGAGTTTCGGACATTTTGGAGAGTTTTTTTGTGTTTCTGTTGCTCTGACGTTCTCAGAGCCACTGTTGATAAAAGTCAGTCTGAAAGTGGAGGACGATGATAAGAGCCGCTGTTATCTTTTCTGACGGACCAAAGTGCACCGACAGATTAACCACTCAGCTGTAATCAACACGCAGTACAGTCAGGGAAAACCTGGAAAAGTCATTTAATGTCACGATCGCATTTTTCAGGCCTGGAAAAGATGTGGAACAAGGAAAAATCATAGAAAGCTTTGGAAAAAAAAAATCCTGGAAATGTGTCGTGTTCAATAAACGAAATGACATTTTTGGTGATTTTTATAGAAAATATGCCTTCCAAACCTTTTGGCCTGCGGTTTTGGAAGGCATGTCGGCAATTTTTTCTTCCTGGATTTTTTATGTGATTTTTATAGAAATATATTATGAAATATTTTGAGATTTATTTGTTTGTTTCATTTTAGGTGATGAATACAGATAAAATAAAATATACAACATAAAAAAGAGATTTATTGTTTTCTTAAAAAAACCTTTGGCAATTTTCTTTTTTCCTTTTTAAAGATGTATTTTATAGTATATATTTTATATTATATGTATTTTTATAGAAAACTCAAAAATATTGAGAGTCATTTGTTTTTTGGTGATTATTCTAAAAAGTTAAAATTTGAGATGTTTTTGTCTTTTTAAAGGCATACTTTAAAAATCTTTGGCAATTTCTTTTCTGTCCTTTTTTAAAATTTCTTGGCAATTTTTGCGAGTGGGGGGGCTTGAGTAATTTTTTTTCTTAATTTTAAAAAAAGTGTCTGTTCTTGGAAAATCGCCAAAGTGACATCATTTATCACAGTCAGAAAGTGTAAAAACAGAAATTATTGTTGGGTTTTCACATTACAGACGGTCCCTGAACACCTCATGTGGGATGTTGAAATTGTGTGGAAATGAAGTAGAGATTTAATTGAAAAAAACACCCGGCAAGTAGAGAAATAAATAGATATTTTGTGTCCCTGAGCAGTCGTGAGGAGGTTTTGTGGTCCCTGTCTGTGTGGGACTGCGGAGTGCTGAGATCCTGACGCAGATCCTGTATGTGAGCGCGCTCTGTGTTGTGTAACGCTGTGGTAATCTGGTCTTTGAATCCTGCTGCAGGTGAGAGAGCAGGTGTCTGTGGGCTCAGTTTACACCGCCTCACCTCTCTCAGCAGATTAGGCTCCGATCCTTTTATCAGCGTTCGCTCACACACCGAGGCGGATGTTGTTGACACGTCGCAGCAGGGCGCCGCGCTCAGGTCGACCACGGGTCGGTGAAAGCTGCTCAGAGGAGGATCTCCGTCAGCAAGGACGGTTTCATCTCAGTCAGACTGAGAGTGAATATCCAGAAGTAAGGACAAAGTGTGGACTACTTCTTCATGAAAGTCAGTCCCTCACAGAGGAGTAATACACCTTTATTCCTCTTTCACTCCAGAGCAGCAAATCTGGGAAAACCAGTTTATGGCCAACGCTCAGCTTTCAGGGTCTCACCTGTCACCTGCAGCCCTTTTCAGCTCTCACACTTAAAGAGACTTTTCTAATCACTGCACAGGACAGGAGAGGATCAAACGATCATGAACAGGGAAATAATGGCTTTAATGAAAGCTGAATCAGATTATGATGATAAGAAGGTGATTTTTTCATTATGATTTTACATGTCCGACAGCCGCTCCAGCGCATATATATACATATTACTGATTGATCACATGTACCTGTAAGCCAGGCACCACCAAAACCTGGTCCTGTCCGGACCCGCGGCCAAGTTCTCATAAATGTAAGAATGAGAACATCATTTTTTAAGGAGTAGTGCTGGACAATTCATCGAAAAATAATTGAAACCGACATTCAGAACGTCTAACGGACATAATCCTGCCCATGTTGGGTGTTTAGGTTCATTCGAATTCTGTTAACTCTTTTAACCCCTCGTTTTAGATGAAAAACAAAGAAACACAAAAATTTAATTATTATCAATATACTACATGCAAAGTTGATTTTCTTAATGTTATTATTATTAGCACAGTCTGGGTCGTGTCAGGGATTAGCGGCAACATTATTATTTTCTGTGCTGTGTCAAATACTCACACCACTCTGCACTCTAAATGCACTTCTCAGTCGGGCTATAAAAATGTATACACTGATATGATTTTCTGCTTTCACTGACTTAAGTTTTTTAACCAACATCAATCCTAATCATCAAGATCAAATCTTTGCTAATTTTAGAATTTTAACCCTTTAAATGCCAGGTTTTAGATTAAAAAACACACAAAAATGACTTATTGTCAATATCCTCCATGAACTTTTAAGTTTCTTTGGGTTTCCAGGAAATATGTCTGAGATTTTAGTGAAAGGGCACTTATGAACAGCCACCACGAAAGGACAAGAGGACGCAGCGGTTTCAGCTGCTGTGGTTTGACATCTGGGAGAAAGGCAGGCGATGAGTCAGAGGCCGGAGGGAGAGGGTGACGATGACAAAGACGGGCTGAAGAGAGAAAGAGCGTCTCTCTGAAAACAACAAGGACGGCCATTTATCCTGCGGGGTGATGTGAGGCCAGACGCTGTGGAGGCAGAGTCGCTCTGTGTCGCTCTGCTGCTCTGTCTCTGTGTCTGTCTCTGCTGCTCTGTCTCTGTGTCTGTCTCTGCTGCTCTGTCTCTGTGTCTGTCTCTGTGTCTCTGTCTCTCTCTCTGTCTCTGTCTCTGTCTCTGTGTCTCTGTCTCTGTGTCTCTGTGCCGCTCTGCTGCTTTGTCTCTGTGTCTGTCTCTGTGTCTCTGTGTCTGTCTCTGTGTCTCTGTCTCTGTGTCTCTGTCTCTGTGTCTGTCTCTGTGTCTCTGTGTCTGTCTCTGCTGCTCTGTCTCTGTGTCTGTGTCTGTGTCTGTGTCTGTGTCTGTGTCTCTGTCTCTGTGTCTCTGTGCCGCTCTGCTGCTCTGTCTCTGTGTCTCTGTCTCTGTGTCTCTGTGTCTCTGTCTCTGTGTCTCTGTGTCTGTCTCTGCTGCTCTGTCTCTGTGTCTGTGTCTGTGTCTGTGTCTCTGTCTCTGTGTCTCTGTGCCGCTCTGCTGCTCTGTCTCTGTGTCTCTGTCTCTGTGTCTCTGTCTCTGTGTCTCTGTCTCTGTGTCTCTGTGCTGCTTTGTGCTACTCTGTCTGTCTCTGTGTCTCCCTGCCTCCCTGTCTCCCTGTCTCTGTGTCTCTGTGTCTCCCTGTCTCTCTGTCTCTGTGTCTCTCTGTCTCTGTCTCTGTGTCTCCCTGTCTCCCTGTCTCCGTGTCTCCGTCTCTGTCTCTGTGTCTCTCTGTCTCTCTGTCTCTGTCTCCCTGTCTCTGTCTCTGTGTCTCTGTGTTGCTCTGCTGCTCTGTCTCTGTGTCTGTCTCTGTGTCTCTGTGTCTCTGTGTTGCTCTGCTGCTCTGTCTCTGTGTCTGTCTCTGTGTCTGTCTCTGTGTCTGTCTTTGTGTCTGTCTCTGTGTCTCTGTCTCTGTGTCTGTCTCTGTGTCTCTGTGGTGCTCTGCTGCTCTGTCTCTGTGTCTCTGTGTTGCTCTGCTGCTCTGTCTCTGTGTCTCTGTCTCTGTGTTGCTCTGCTGCTCTGTCTCTGTGCTGCTTTGTGCTGCTCTGTCTCTGTGTCTCCCAGTCTCTGTGTCTCCCTGTCTCTGTGTCTCCCTGTCTCTGTGTCTCTGTCTCTGTGTCTCCCTGTCCCTGTCTCTGTCTCTGTGTCTCTGTGCTCTCAAACCTGCTGCAGAGCGTCAGGAATCGAACTCGGCCGGCTCCTCTGCACTGATCGATGATGAGACTTCTGCTCTTCACAAACTGATAGACAGAAAACACAAATCTGTCAGCTGACCTCTTTTAACCCTCGGGGCTCGTGGGCCCTAAAGGGTTAACCCAAATAATAATCCTCTTTCAGTCATCACTGATTTACAACCAGTCAGTGAAATCCAGAGAACCGTAGTTTGAATTCAGAGTCCAGATACAAAAGTCCAACATCCCTTCAAGCAAATAGAGAAACTGTAAAAACTTAATTTATTGTTGTATTTTCACATTTTCAGACAGTCCTTGAACACATCGAACATCCCTTTTTTAAGAAAGTGTCTTTTTTTCTTTTTTTGGTGATTTTTATAGAAAGTAAGAAGTAAATAGATGAGGAGAAAAGGAGCAGACGGTTCACCCGTCACAGTTGCTGTTGTGGTCCGGATGTGGTCTCTGCGGCTGCCGGAGTCCTGACGTGTTGGTGAATATTTCCGGTGGAGCGCATCGTGCTCGTACCTGCATGTTTTCATAAGCCGAGGCGAGTCGGACTCCAAAATGACAGAATCGTTCGTGAACTCTGGGATCAACCTTCCTGACAGACTCAGAGCTGAGGGTCTGTCAGTGTTTCGTACCGTGACCCCGTCACGCCTAACGAGGCGGCGGCACCGCTGACATCTCCAATACCAGCTGTCAGACCAATTCAGGACATTTTAAAAGTTTATCGGAACCTGCAGATATACTGCATCTGTTGGGAGGACATTTGGACATTTGACCCGCTGTCTGTGTTTCTGGTTACCTTAAGAAATAAAGTTTCACTTTCACAAAACTGGTTGGAACAGAGTCATAAAGGCGCCTTTCCTTCTGGACCGGGTCAGGTTTGTGATGTCTGTCCCGTCCTCTAAAGCAGGGACACGCAGCTGGCTTTGCTTTGGGGACACTTTTGCAAAATGTCAAGACCAGGGTCAGTCGCAGCAGCCATTTCTGTGATTTTAGAACATCTCTTGGATTTTAGGACATTTTGAAGATTTCAGGACGGTTCTAGGATTTAAGGACATTTCTCTGATTTTTGGACATTTTTAGGATTTTGGGGGATTTTATGACATTTCTCGTATTTAAGGATATTTTTATGATTTTAGGAAAGTTTGAGGATTTTGTGATAATTCCAGGATTTTAGGACATTTCTTGAATTGTAGGACGTTAATATGATTTTAGGACGAGACTTTGTTTTCATGATGTTTGTTGGAATTTTGTGACATTTCTAGGATTTTAGCAGTTTATAGCATTTTAGGACGTTGCTGGGATTTTAGGACATTTCTATGATATTAGGATGTTTCCAGGATTTTTTTTAGAATTTAGGACATATTTGGGATTGTAGGTTTCATGATGTTTGTTGGATTTTTTCTTGACACTTCTTGGAATTCAGGATGTTTCAGGGGTTTTAGGACATTTCTAGTGTTTTAGGACATCAGTGTCTCAGCTGTGTCCTCTGTCGGGGGTGTGGGGGATCCTCCTCTGGCTCTTTGTTTGATCAACAAGCTCTATTTTGATGCAGTTTTATGTCTCTGACACCTTATGGAGACTAAAAGGACAAAAACTATTCACAGAGTCAGTCACTTTATTTTTAGTGTCAATTAGAAAATGGTTGGGGGGCCACCAGGGGCCCTGTCAGGGGCCAGATTTGAGTATCACTGCTCTAAAGGACAACAGAAACTCTGCTGTGCTGTCCTCCACCTGCTGCTGTCTGAAATCTGTGTCCACCGGTGGAAGAGGACAAAGTGCCATATGTCCCTCCACTGTTTTGTGTCTCTAATGTGACTGTGGTGGCAGAGAGGGACCGGGGCCTGTAAGTGCAGGGAGGACAGCTCTCCTGATGAATGAATCACGGGGCTCATGTGGAGCCGATGCTGGTCCTGCAGCTGAGGTTCAGAGGCCTGGACGGCATCAGCATTCAGACCACACGCTGCAGCTGAGCGCCACCAGCGGACACACACACAGGAAGGCCTCGCTCTCCTCCTCGCTCTACGCCTCGCTCTCCTCCTCGCTCTCCTCCTCGCTCTACGCCTCGCTCTTCCTCGCTCTCCTCCTCGCCACTACACCTCGCTCTCCTCCTCGCTTTACGCCTCGCTCTCGTCCTCGCTCTACGCCTCGCTCTCGTCCTCGCTCTACGCCTCGCTCTCCTCCTCGCTCTCCTCCTCGCTCTCCTCCTCGCTCTACGCCTCGCTCTACGCCTCGCTCTACGCCTCGCTCTACGCCTCGCTCTACGCCTCGCTCTACGCCTCGCTCTCCTCCTCGCTCTACGCCTCGCTCTCCTCCTCGCTCTACGCCTCGCTCTCCTCCTCGCTCTACGCCTCGCTCTCCTCCTCGCTCTCCTCCTCGCTCTACGCCTCGCTCTTCCTCGCTCTCCTCCTCGCTCTCCTCCTCGCACTACACCTCGCTCTCCTCCTCGCTCTACGCCTCGCTCTCCTCGCTCTCGTCCTCGCTCTACGCCTCGCTCTCCTCCTCGCTCTCCTCCTCGCTCTACGCCTCCTGCTCTCCTCCTCGCTCTACGCCTCGCTCTACGCCTCGCTCTACGCCTCGCTCTACTCCTCGCTCTACGCCTCGCTCTCCTCCTCGCTCTACGCCTCGCTCTCGTCCTCGCTCTACGCCTCGCTCTCCTCCTCGCTCTACGCCTCGCTCTCCTCCTCGCTCTCCTCCTCGCTCTCCTCCTCGCTCTACCTCGCCTTGCTCTCGCTTTACGCCTCGCTCTCGTCCTCGCTCTACGCCTCGCTCTCCTCCTCGCTCTCTCCTCGCTCTCCTCCTCGCTCTACGCCTCGCTCTCCTCCTCGCTCTACGCCTCGCTCTCCTCGCTCTCCTCCTCGCTCTACGCCACTCTCCTCCTCTCTCCCTCCTCGCTCTCCCTCCTCGCTCTCCTCCTCGCTCTTCCTCGCTCTCCTCCTCGCACTACACCTCGCCTCCTCCTCGCTTTACGCCTCGCTCTCGTCCTCGCTCTACGCCTCTCTCTCCTCCTCGCTCTACGCCTCGCTCTCCTCTCGCTCTCCTCGCTCTCCTCGCTCTACGCCTCGCTCTCCTCCTCGCTCTACGCCTCGCTCTCCTCGCTCTCGCCTCGCTCTACGCCTCGCTCTCCTCTCGATCTCCTCCTCGCTCTCCTCCTCGCTCTACGCCTCGCTCTCCTCCTCGCTCTACGCCTCGCTCTCCTCCTCGCTCTCCTCCTTGCTCTCCTCCTCGCTCTACGCCTCGCTCTCCTCCTCGCTCTACGCCTCGCTCTCCTCCTCGCTCTCCTCCTCGCTCTTCTCCTCGCACTACCCCCTCGCTCTCCTCCTCGCTCTACGCCTCGCTCTCGTCCTCGCTCTCCGCCTCGCTCTCCTCCTCGCTCTACCCCCCCTCGCTACGCCTCGCTCTCCTCCTCGCTCTCCTCCTCGCTCTACGCCTCGCTCTCCTCCTCGCCTACACCTCGCTCTCCTCCTCCTCTCCTCCTCGCTCTATGCCTCGATCTCCTCCTCGATCTCCTCCTCGCTCTCCTCCTCGCTCTATGCCTCGCTCTCCTCGCTCTACGCCTCGCTCCCCCCCCCCTCCTCGCTCTACGCCTCGCTCTACGCCTCGCTCTCCTCCTCGCTCTACGCCTCCTCGCCTCTCGTCCTCGCTCTCTCCTCGCTCTACGCCTCGCTCTCCTCCTCACTCTCCTCCTCGCTCTATGCCTCGATCTCCTCCTCGATCTCCTCCTCGCTCTCCTCCTCGCTCTATGCCTCGCTCTCCTCCTCGCTCTACGCCTCGCTCTCCTCCTCGCTCTACGCCTCGCTCTACGCCTCGCTCTCCTCCTCGCTCTCCTCCTCGCTCTACGCCTCGCTCTCGTCCTCGCTCTCCTCCTCGCTCTACGCCTCGCTCTCCTCCTCACTCTCCTCCTCGCTCTACGCCTCGATCTCCTCCTCGATCTCCTCCTCGCTCCCTCCTCCTCGCTCTACGCCTCGCTCCCTCCTCTCCTCGCTCTACGCCTCGCTCTCCTCCTCGCTCTCCTCCTCGCTCTCTCCTCGCTCTCCGCCTCGCTCTCCTCCTCGCTCTACGCCTCTCTCTCGTCCTCGCTCTCCTCCTCGCTCTACGCCTCGCTCTCCTCCTCGCTCTACGCCTCGCTCTCCCTCGCTCTCCTCCTCGCTCTCGTCCTCGCTCTCGCCTCGCTCTCCTCCTCGCTCCTCCTCGCTCTCCTCCTCGCTCTCCTCCTCGCTCTCCTCCTCGCTCTACTCCTCGCTCTCCTCCTCGCTCTCGTCCTCGCTCTCCTCGCTCTCCTCCTCGCTCTCCTCCTCGCTCTCGTCCTCGCTCTCCGTCCTCGCTCTACGCCTCTCTCTCCTCGCTCTCCTCCTCGCTCTCCTCCTCGCTCTACGCCTCGCTCTACGCCTCGCTCTCCTCCTCGCTCTCCTCCTCGCTCTCGTCCTCGCTCTCGTCCTCGCTCTCCTCCTCGCAGCGTTCAGGCTCTCTTCCTCGCTCTCCTCCTCGCTCTCCTCCTCGCTCTCCTCCTCGCTCTCCTCCTCGCTCTCCTCCTCGCTCTCCGCTCAGATGTAAACATTTGAAGTTTCTGGCTGTGAGGTTTTCCTCTGCCGCCGGCCTCTTTGACGGGGAACAGCTCAGTGAGGAATTTTACCTGAACGCTAATTACTCCACCACCTGCCACACTGAAGCATACCTGGAAATCCTGGAAATGCCGGACTTCGGCCTTAAATCTGATCACCTCGCTCAGAGTTAAGTCAGCAGATTTCAGCAGATCACATTTTGGTGGTCAGACATCACTGTGGCCTCACAAAACGTGACAACATTTCACACCAATAATGAAGTGAGGACGTTTTTAGATCCACAAAGATCAGAGGTCAACTCACTGTGACATCATGGTGTTTTCGGGAGCAGAGACGTTTGGTCCGATATTGAGCCGGGGACGCTGATATCGGCTCAGTGTGCGGCTCCTCTAGGCTCTTTGAAGCTTTAGTGAGTTTCGGCTTGTTTTTTTCAGCCAAAACTTCACAGTTGAGTTGCGCTCTCGGCGCTCTCGTAGCGTCGTCTTCACTGATGAAGTTTAAAAACAGCCCCAGCGTGCGCTCAGCAGCAAACAGCAGACAGACAGTTAGACTCGATCCGCGGAACATTTCGGAGCTTTCAGCAGCTGAAGAGCCGGATGTCCTCCTTCATGGAGAAGTGCAGTAATGAGGCAGAGACTCATTTTCTGCATTCGGACTCCCTCAGAGATCGCACATCATTTAACTCCTCGTCTTAAGATAATGATTTCATTTCCCGAAGCAGTTATCTCAAGAACTGGAATGACGGAAAACTGGGGCGGGCCTCGGAGATTACATCTTTGGCATGTATATTTCATCATGTCTTCATGATTCGACACGTGCGTGTGATCATTAAACACGATCACAGCGAGCAGTAAAAACAGCGGAAACTGGTGCCGCTGTCAGCTGGGAACAGTTCTGTTTTTCTCTTTAGCTTTATTATCAGCTTTATTGATTGATTCGTATGTGGAATAATGATTAGGAAGGTGTGTGTGCATTTATCGTTATTTGAAAAAAAAAAACATGAAAACTGTGATCATTATTTCAAACAATACCAAATTTGTTTTATCCAAAATCAAAGCTCACAGCAACATTTTGACAGCATTTCATAGCCTAAATTAAATTAAATTCTTAACAACTGATGAATCGATCATCGATTAGTTATCGTCCCTAGCTCATAGATATCCTCGGAGCGACGAGCTCGTCATCCTCTGCCGGAAAAGTGTCTGTTCTGTCTGGAGAAGCGATGACAGAGACGTTACTTTGCCGAGTGTGAAGTTGGACTCTGTTCCTGCGTGTGATTTCTGTACACATTAACTATTTGTTCTTTTTGCACTTATCAGTTTGACTGTGGCCACGGTTACGTACGATGCACTGTGTCTGTTGGCTTTCTGTTTTTCTTCTATGCTCTAAAAAACAACAAACATATATATTAACCCTTTAGGGTCGGATTTAATATCACACACAAAAAAAGTTTTTCAAAAAATTCTAAATCTATTAGAAGGCAAACTCAGTGACTGTCCATAAGGTCTATCCTCAGTAACCACAGGTATGATTTTCTCGCCCTGAACATGAAAGTAGACTGGATCCCCGAAACCAGCGAATATATATATATATATATATACACAGACCCGTAGCTCGACCTCTCGGCCGAAACCACACTGTAAGTTTAATCTCTGCAGAGGCTGTCAGATGTTTCCTGATGCTCGCAAATTGGCCTTTTAACACGGCTTCATGTCAGCAGACTCTCTCCCTCCGTCCCTCTGGAATAACTTTACTGAAGCATGACGTGCTGCAGAAAAGGAAAATAATAACGTGCCACTCAAAGTACCTCCTCCACATGCACCGACTGCAGACTCAGGAGATCACACAGCACACATATCACATAATGATAATGAGCTTCCGCCCGTGTTGTTTTTGTTGATAATTATCCAAGTAGAAAGTCCACATCCAGCTTCTGTTTTCAGATTAAATTACACAATATCATGGCAGAGACACACTGTCAATAGTGCTGAATAAAAAGTTACATTATACATTATACATTATATTTTGGTTACATGCATCCTGAGAGATTATTATCCTCGTAGCTCTCGCTGACTTTTAGTAGAGTCACATGAGTTTGTGCGTCTGTTAGCTGCAGCAAACTGTGAACTCTGCAGCAGCCAGAATACTAACGCTGACAACACGCTGACTTTACAGCACGAGGCGCCGACGCCACGTCACAATATTTATGCATTACGCAAAATAAGAAGAGTACTTTAAGTCAGGGATAGGTGGTTTGTACAAGTTCACTTTGTCAGTTAAGAAAAATCATTTGTGGTATGAGCAGAAATCAGCATGTTGGCCAGTTTCAGTGTTTCACTGTGGAGCCGGTATCTCCGTTCTAGGGTTGCAGATTGTAAGCACTTTCATAATCGATTAATCGGTAAAATTAACAAACGATTAAAAACTTATTTCAAGAAAAACCAAATTCATTTTATCCTCAGTCAAAGCTCACAGCAGCATATTGCATATGATTTGACAGCATTTCATCGCCCATCAATTAAATGGAACATGTTCGATTAAATTCTTAACGATCGATCAATCATCATCTCTTAATTGTTAGCATCCCTACAGCAGTCGATACCAGCGACGATATTATCATTTCTCCCCACTGTAAATGAAACGTGTGTATTTTTGGCCAAACCAGTGAGCTATGAAAGATATTTTTGTGAGACGTTTGTCACAGCGGAGCACAGAGCCCGACTTCAGAGCCTGCAGCCCCGCCACGCTGCTGTCTGTCTCTGTCTCTGTCTCTGTCTCTGTCTCTCTGTCTCTGTCTCTCTGTCTCTGTCTCTGTCTCTGTCTCTGTCTCTGTCTCTGTCCCTCTCTGTGTCTCTCTCCGGAGCCCTTGCTGTCCTCCTGGGTCCTGTGATGGTCTGGTTTGGGTGTCAGGTGTGTGTTGGGACAGTGAGTCCTCTCTAACAGGGTGTCCCTGTCCGCAGTCTCCTCGGGTTATCAGTGTGCAGGTCGCTGGGGAGTCCGGCCGGCGCTGCAGCCGCGTCAGCCGCCTAATTACCGCGGTTTCTCCCTCTGCGGTTCACTTTGAGAAGGGCAGAGACGAAACGAGGGTCCGATCACGCCTCCGCCCGGTTTCCTCTGAGGGACACGACTTCTCTCAGGAGTTTGTCCGGCTGCTGTCCACCGACCAACAGACAACAGCTTGTTAGCAGAAGTCCCAGCGAGGACTCGGCGGCTGCTTTGTTGGACGCACTTTTGGGGAAATGAAAGTTCAGACGACTGTAATTGTGGGGTTAACATATTAGTGAAGTAAAGTGATTTTCTGCTTGAAAGAATTGGCAACGGTTTTGAAGCAAAACTGATAAATGTTCTCTGATTCTTGTCAAACGTGAAGTTTTTCTTTCAAACTCAACAGGAACAAAACTCAGAAAACACAGAAACTCAACCCAACTCCAAATTCATCAAAATAAATCCTTAATTCAACAATCTGCTTTTTTCCAAAGTCGTGGAAAACCTGTAATACAAGAAAGAATGTCCAAATCCAACCCAAGGGCTTCTTAAAATTCTCATTATTTTATTTCTATAAAATAACAACGTTTTTTTCCAAGTTGCTCGTTGTCTTTTTCCATGTTTTTGTGCTCCGGTGGAAGGCGTCTGAACGCAGCACGACAAAATATCGATCCGGGTTTCAAAGAAATCACTGGAAATGTATGGGAGCCCTGAATGGCCAATAAATAATGCAGCCTGACAGTGAAAACAGCTGTTTGCTCTGTTTCATTGTTCTTCGTGTCAGATTTCTGTCACAGCAGTTTGTAGTGCAGAACTTCACGAGCCTCGAACCTTTTTGAAAACGAGCGTCCGTGCAGCGAAGCGTCCCGTAATCTGCCGCCGTCACAACCTGAACATGCTGCCGGTTTGTGTAGGAGCTGAACTGCAGCGCCTTTTTAGACAGAAACATTCTGTTCCCTCTGATTATGTTTGACGCGGCGGATCAGCGGTAACCACGCCGCCTCACAGCAAGCAGCTCCGTCAGGGCCGACCTGAGGAAGCCTGATAACGGCGTCAACAGCCGCTCAGAAAAGAAGTGAAAAGGGGGGGGGTCTGAGTGTTGTGTGTTTGTGCATCATCGTGCAAGCGTCTCTCTGAGGTCACAGCTCTGCACTCGACCCTCGGGGCTCGCCGCACAGCGCCAGCACATTTCCATCTCCATCATCAGTGACCTTGACCTCCGTGACTGCTGTAAGAGGAGCCGGGGGGGGGGGGTGTTATCAGCGGCTCGCTGCTCGCTCTTTACTCTCTGAATTACATTCTTCCTCAGGTGGACTCATTCAGACACACACTGTAATTTATAAAGGACACACACACGCCCAGAGGAACCGGTCCTCTCTTGCTGCTTTTCTCGCAGTTTTGGGGCGTGCGTGAAAGTTAAAATATGTTTCAACTTTTGGCACGGCTCCTCAGTAGGCGGGTTTCCATCACAGATTTGCACAAAACTTCAGTGATATTTAGTAAATGTGATCAAACTCAACATGGAGCTGACAGCGTTTCCATTGAGCGATGTCATGTGACTTCTCCTCTGATAACATCCCAGTAACCATGGCGACAGATGTTCAAAACATCAGCAGCTTTATTTCCGCCGAACTAGCCGTCATTATTTCCAATCCGAGGCCACATCGGCGCGTTATGGAGCCGTGATAGAAAGGCGAGCCCCCGGACACGTATGAGGAATCACGTGCACAACTCAAAACTCACGTGCACTGGAGCCTGCAGAGTGTTTTGTGTGATGTAGCCGTTTGTCTGCGCGGCTGTTTGTCTGGAAGATGCTCACTCAAAGCTCTTCAGTAACACCACGATGCTTCACGCTCGAGTTCACGCAGCGTCGAGTGGCTCTTTAAAGAGCGACACACGGCAGAGATCAAAGGTTTTCTAATCAGTGTGACCGACAGACGGATGCAGCGAGTCACGTGTCCTATTTTCAGTCTGAAACACACAGATATGTTTTATAAGATCACGTCCTCCAACGCACACGTGACGTCTCTTTGAAGGGTTAAGATGTGGCTGAACTGTGACGGTCCTGCTGATTATGGAGGTTTTGCAGATCAGTTTGAGCCTGGAGGACAGTGAGAGACAGCTTGAGCCTGGAGGACAGTGAGAGACAGTGAGGGACAGAAAGAGGAACGGTGGCTTTGTGTGTGATTGTAGAAGAAGAAGTGACACAGAGCGAGTAAGTGAGAGCAGCGGCTCGGCCTCTGTCGGCGTTGTGGTTGGAGGTTTTGTTCCCGTGTTCAGGTGCAGAATAATAAAAACGGCTCATTCAGTTCGGACTGACCGTTTATCAGCAGAATGTCATAAAAAGAAAAATGTTTTTGATGTCTAAATTGAGTCTTTTCCTATTCCTGCCGCTTTGCTGAATGTCGGTTAATTATTGAAGCCTTTCATGCAGTTTCATGGAAACTGGTTCCCAGCTGGTGCAGCCAGTCCAGGTTCCTCCCGAGTCACGAGTCCACGGTCCACAAGTCAGAGAAGTCACCACATATTTAGTTTGATCTGACATGATGTAAAACACGCTTTAAAACGCTGTGAAATGAAACATATTGCACTATAAAGTGCGGTTAGTTACAGGGAGGAACATCGGGGGCTCAGCCCCAACCCTGAAAAATTTGGCCGAATTTTTCTTCCCCTTAAAATTTTTTGTGATATCTAAAAACTTTCTCTTTCTTTAAATTTTTTTGGCCATTTTTTCTCTAAAAATATATAAAAATGGCAAAACAAAAATTCTTTTCAATTTTTTTGTGATTAAAAAAAAAAACTTTGGCAGTTTTCTTTTTAAATTTTTTGGGGGGTCAGTTTTCTTTCTCTAAAAACTTTTGGCCATTTTTTGTTGGAATTTTAGATGATTTTTCTTCTGAAAACATCCTCTCCAAACCCAAACAAACAAATGTGCGTGAAAAGAGGCGTCCGGCTGTATAATCACGTTTAAATGAATGTCGGTGGTAAATTTTGTTTGTCTGACGCGTTCGTCTCTCGTTTGGCTCCAGGTGAGGTGAAGATGGTGGACCGGCTTGCGAACAGCGAGGCCAACTCCAAGCGGATCGCGGTGGTGGAGAGCTGCTTCGGCGCGGCGGGCCAGCCGCTGGCCATCCCCGGCCGTGTGCTGATCGGCGAGGGCGTCCTCACCAAACTCTGCCGCAAGAAGCCCAAAGCGCGGCAGTTCTTCCTCTTCAACGACATCCTGGTCTACGGCAACATCGTCATCCAGAAGAAGAAGTACAACAAGCAGCACATCATCCCGCTGGAGAGCGTCACCATCGACACCGTGCCTGACGAAGGCGACCTGCGCAACGGCTGGCTCATCAAGACGCCCACCAAGTCCTTCGCCGTCTACGCCGCCACCGCCACCGAGAAGTCCGAGTGGATGAACCACATCGGGAAGTGCGTGGGCGACCTGCTGCAGAAGAGCGGCAAGGCCCCGACGGGCGAGCACGCCGCCGTGTGGGTGCCCGACTCGGAGGCCACGGTGTGCATGCGCTGCCAGAAGGTCAAGTTCACGCCGGTCAGCCGCCGCCACCACTGCAGGAAGTGCGGCTACGTGGTGTGCGGGCCGTGCTCGGAGAAGAAGTACCTCCTGCCCAGCCAGTCGTCCAAACCGGTTCGCGTCTGCGAGTTCTGCTACGTGCAGCTGACGTCAGGAGGCCTGGCGCCGCGCACGGACTCCATCAGCCGGCTGGGGTCAAAGTTCAACAACCTGTCGGACGATGACGACGAAGACGACAGCAGTGACTGAGGAGCCTCCTCCCGACGATCCGCCGCCCCCCCACGGCGAAGAGACTCTTTTTTTTTTTTTCTCCTCCCAGACGATGGAACCGTGCTCCGCCTGCGAGGATTTATTCAGCGATTCAGATGTTTGATTTTCTCCTCCTCAACGCCGAGTCTCCTCAACGCCGAGTCTCCTCAACGCCGAGTCTCCTCAACATCGATTCAAACGTGGAATAAACTCTGAGAGAACGCCGTCACGTCTCTTCTCTCTGTCACTACAGAACGCAGCGGTGCTAACCACACACACACCTTCCTTCTCCTCCTTCACCTCCTTCTCCTCCTTCTCCTCCTTCTCCTGCTGCTCCTGCTGCTCCTCCTGCTCCTCCTGCTCCTCCTGCTCCTCCTCCTCACGTCAGATTAGTCTTTGTCTGGTTTTATGTCCATGAACTAAACCAGGTGACCATTTGTCGTTTCTGCAGGGAAAAGCAAATATTTGGCCTCTGAACTTTTTCTCTTCTGAGCTTTCTTCTTTTTCCAATTCAAATTTGGCAATTTTCTGCCAGATTTTGTAATTTTTCTGGAAAAATCCCTTTTTATAAATAAGAAAATGTAAATATTCCTATAAACACACTAGGACAGAGGATCAGGGCCATGCTAAAGACATTTTTTTAGATTTTTGAGAATAAAGTCATAAAATTAAAAGAATTAAGTCGTAATTTCGAGAAAAAAATTGTAATGTTATGAAAAAAAACTGGTAAATTATAAGAATTAAGTCATCATATAATGAGATTAAACCACATAATTTACTAGCAAAAAATCTTAATATAGCAATATTAAATTTGTAAATGAATTTCTTTTGTAATATTCTGATAATAACGTCATACTGTACATTTATGAGATTTATAAATTCAGAATTTTATGATTCTTTTTCTGGTTTTATGTCCACAAACTAAAGCAGGGAAGCAAATATTTGACCTTTTTCTCCTCTGAGCTCCACAGAGAGAGCGCTCTTCCTTTTTCTAATTCACGTTTGGCAATTTTCTGCCCGATTTTGTAATTTGTCGCCGGAAAAATCTCCTTTATAAATAACAAAATGTAGATATTTTTGCAAACACGATGAGAGAGGTGTGATACAGAAGAAACAATAGATTAAGAGA
Organism: Plectropomus leopardus; assembly: GCF_008729295.1. NCBI lineage: Eukaryota > Metazoa > Chordata > Actinopteri > Perciformes > Serranidae > Plectropomus > Plectropomus leopardus. The sequence goes on along the minus strand of NC_056469.1, from coordinate 35,856,645 downwards.
ATAAATTCATAATATTACAAGAATTAAGTTGTAATTTCAAGAAAAAAAATTGTAATATTATAAGAATCAAGTTTTAAGATTACAAGGTCAAACTCTTAAATTAACTCATAAATTTATGAGAAAAAGGTCATAATATTATGAGATTAAACTCATAATTTTCTGAGAAATAAAGTCACAGATTGTGAGCGGAGAGTTGGGTAATATGGTTTGATCCCTCGTCCATAATTTCTCCTTTTTATCGAATATTTTCAACATTTTATCATTTAGTTTTTACCATTTATCCATCAGGTCGTATCTTTTACAGATATTTTGTCACATGTTATAAATATTACTCCATAACTCTGTGGTTTTAATCTTTGACTTGATTTCTCATCAAATTACTGGTTTAATCTTGTAATATTGCAGTTTTTTCTCATAAATTTTACAAGTTTAATCTCATGATATTACAACTTTTTGCTTTTTTTCTAAATTCTAAATTTTTTCTTCTTTTTTCTTGAAATTGTGACTTTATTGTAGTTTTATGCTTTTACTTTGGAAATCTGTGTTTTTTTCTTTAACACAGATTTTCTACAAAGTTTTTTCTGATAAATCAGCTGCAGTTTAAAAACTAACTTGACCTTTGACCTGTGCCGTCAGGCTGTGCCTTTTAGAAAATGAAGCTCCGCCTTCAGTTTTTTTGGTGAATGAATCCAGGCTGCAAAAAAAGAAAAACACAGGGACTTGTGTGTGTGTGTGTGTGTGTGTGTGTGTGTGTGTGTGTGTGTGTGTGTGTGTGTTGTGTGTGTGTGTGTGTGTGTGTGTGTGTGTGTGTGTGTGTGTGTCAGCGAGCAGCTGACAGACAGAAGACTTCACTTCGGGCTTTTCCTGGAAACTTTTCCTAAAAGACGCTCGACGTCTCACACCGGATGTTTCAGGTTGAGCTGCTGAAAGGATTTTTATTTTTTATTTTTTTCCTCTGTGTGAATTCAACAACTTGTAATCTGGAGTTTCCCTCAACCTGACCTACTTCCCGCCTTTTGTTTCCGCTGCGTTTTACATTCTGAAACTCGTGTTTTTCAGAGTCGACTCGCAGACTGACGTCATTTTTTTCTGTGATGTTTGGCCGGCGGCTGCAGCTCAACAGTTCCTGCAGCTTTGGTGGAAAACGAGGGTCACTGCGGAGCTGCTGCAGGATTTCTTTAAGCACCGGTGCACGCAGACGTTGGTGGGAAATCTGAATCACTAAACTGCCGACGGCGTGCACAAAACCAGGAGTCAGTTTGCACAAACGGACGAGAGACGAGCTGCAGAAACGCCGAGCGAGTTCTCTGACGGATTCCTGTGGCTGAACTGAAGCTGGATAAAGATTTGACTTTTCTCTTTTTCTGTGACAGAGTTTTAGGTTTGTTTGACCAGAGACACGTGAAATACTGACCGGAGAAATCTGTGATTTAACCCTTTAAACCCGAGCAAAATGGCAGCCAAGAAATAAATCCTGATTTTATTCAACTTTTTGATTACAAAATAATTGAATCACTACCAGATATTAAACATCCACCTAACTAAATATTTTGTGTATTTTCACGTGTCAAACCAAAGTTTTCATCCCAATGTATTCCTCGATTAACCCTTTGAAACCTGAGCACATTTTTTATTTATTTTTTTCAGAAACATGAGAAGAAGGCAATGAGCAGCAAAAGAAGTGACCCGAAAATTGGCTAAAAATTAGAGAAAAATACAAGAAAATTACCTGAAAATTAAGAACAAATAAATAGATTAAACAAAAAAAAGTTAAAAAAAAAAAAAAAAAAAAAAAAAACAAAAAAAGGAAAAAAAACCTGGAAAATGTGCTTAAAAAATAAAACTGCTGTAACATAATTTAAAATATATAATTATGATCATTATGAAGATATTTTCCCTATTTTTCCAAAAAATATTTTTCTAAATCGACTAATTCTTCACAGTTTGTGGAACATTTCCTGTTGCTTGTTTTTTGTGTCCATGTTTTAAAAAGAATTTGCACCAATGTGCTCAGAGTTCAAAGGGTTAAATACTTGTGAAAGGCGTCTGAAAGCAGCACAAGAAAAGTGACGTGGCTCTGGGTTTCAAAGGGTTAATGTTGTTCAATTTTGGATTTACAGAAGCATTAACGCAATAATCCGAGTGTGTTTTCTGTTGTTACCACATGAGCTCGACTTTTTTTTCTTTCTTCTTCTTTTTGGAAACAGTCAGCGTGTCGTCTTCCTGTCAGCGCCTCTGAGGTCACAAAACAAACACACCCCTCTGACCTGTGTGTGTGTGTGTGTGTGTGTGTGTGTGTGTGTGTGTGTGTGTGTGTGTGTGTGTGTGTGTGTGTGTGTGTGTGTGTGTGTGTGTGTGTGTGTGTGAGAGAGAGAGAGAGAGACCTAAATCATGTGATCTGGCACTGAACCAGGAAGTGAAAGGCGTGCTCCCTCAGGTTCCCGGTGATTCCTCTGAAGAGTTTCTCGTCTCCTCAGCGACTCTTTTAAATTAATGTGCTTATCATCTTATTTTGGGAGCCTAAACTTTTTTTAAAATATAAATGAGCAGATATGGTTTGAAGTTATTGTATTTGTTTGATATCAGGTCTCTTTTTTTTTTTTTTTTTTTAGCCCGGGTCCTCGGGGTTCTTCACAGGTCCAGGACTCAGATAATACTGAACCTGGAAGTTAGTGAGAAACCTTCAAAAAAGTACAACCCCCCCCCCCCCAAAATTACCTGAAAATTTGCACAAAAAACCCTTAAAAGATATAATAAAACAAATCAAATACAAAGCAAGGAAAGAATTGAAAAGGATGCTTTAAATGACATAAATCTGTAAAATAATTTCAAAAATATTATTATAATAATTATGGATTTTCTCCCTAGCTTTTAAAAAAATAGTCTTCTACATGAAACTGATCTCTTTTTGCGTCTCTCGTTCACGCTGCCGATAATATCGTCTCCTTTGGTGTTAACTAACGTTATCGCTGAGCTGCATGGTAACCATGGTAACCAGAGCCAGCCTCTAACAGCCGGGCCTGTATTTGTCAGAGCGGAGGCACAGCGGGTTTTTAAAAGGGACCGGGCCTTTGTTGGAAGTTTCACGGTACTCGGATCAGGATCGGGATCCGTTTGTGGACGTGTGGACGCTGCGGATGAATCTGAGCGGCTCCGGGATCAGACCTGTGAAACTCCTCAGAGGTGCGCTGCAGCGCGAAACCTGAGAGCAGCTCTTTTCATTTTTCATTTTTTTCACGTTGGACAGCGAACACCACAACAGAAAGGGATGATTTTCTTAGTTTCTTCTTTTTGAGTTTGGCAGGTTTCATGTTTTGATGAGGGAACTGAAGATGATGATGATCACTAATATCCGCCGTCCTTCGCGTGCGCCGTGGACGGACGCGGTCGGCTCGGCGACTCTGATCCAGGATCAGTTTGAACTGTCAGACCCTCAGAGACTCGGACGCACATTTCAGGATCAGCCTTCATCTTCTTTTAATCCCGTTGATTTCTTTTTCTTTTTTTTTGTATATTTGTACAGATTTGTTTTGGGTTGATTTGTTTCTGTTGTACAGTTATGATCAGTTCTGACATGATGCTGTTTCAGGTCTCACTGTGCTCCTGCTCCTCCTGCTCCTGCTCCTCCCCCTCTCCTCCTCCTCCACCTGCAGCTTTTTTCACTCCCCATGATAAAAACAAAGATGAACGTCTGTGTGATCGCTGAGTTCAGCAGACGCTCTGAAATAATCCACTTACACCCAGTGAGCTGATTCTTTAACCCTTTGAAACCTGAATTGGCTTGATAACTGTCAGAAACATCAAAGAAATGACAAAAAAAAAATAGCCCCCCCCCCCCAAAAAAAATAGTTAAATAAATAATAATAATAAATATAGACATGGTAAATAAAGACATAATAAAGACATGG